>NC_069384.1:120027875-120328250 GCF_027475565.1 Acinonyx jubatus
CTGAGTAGCCATTTGCCTTAGGGAATAAAAGGTATCACACATTACAGTGGGGCAGCTCATACTTGATTTTACAATCGTACTGAATAACTTGTCTACATAGTAGCGCAGATTCTCCTGCAGGATTTAACAAGGGAAACATCAGGATTTTAACCTTTAAACATTTTCCACAGCCTTTACGGAAAACAATGCAGTGAAAATGAGATTTGGCAGCTACTATCTAGTATTCTAAAGTTCTGCTTCCCTTCTCTAAACTCACTTAGTTAAAGGACAATTTACATCCTGACTTCATTTAACAAATGAGATGGAGACTAGCTAAATATAACTGGTGAATGTATGGAAGAAACTTCACAAGAAGCAACAGAGAATAAAATGATCTGAAGAGAAATCAGGGAAATAACTCAGATATGCAGGCACATGGACACTGTGGCAATTTTATCTACTGCAGAGAAAACTTGTGACTCTCACATCATTGTTTTCCCAGAGACAACGAAAATGCTGATTGACCAAGTCATTGTGCCACTTAGCCTGATCAGTCTGACCCCAAAGGAATGGCTAGAATGGAGGCTGCAACCGGATACAGCCTTACTCCACTACTGTTCCCAGAGCCAAAGAGAAGATAATCAAGAACAAAAATAAAGTGAATCCTAATGAGGAAATAACAATATTCTAAAAATGAGACATGGGAAATGCTGCTAATGGTATGAGCATTAAGTAAAGAATAAGAAGCACTACATCCTTCAGAGAGCATTATGGAAGATCACATATGGGAGAAGGCCCATTTTAATGTAGTCATAAAGATAACAAGGACTTACCTTATTGTTTTCTACATTATCTCCCTCTTTCAATTTAATAGGATCAATTTCACAGGATTTTGAGGATTCACATATCTGGAAAATCGATTAATTTTTCATTTAATTGCTCTTCTCCAAATAATTTTGCAGAGTGAAAAGAACTATTCTTTTTCTGATAATACAATTGTAAAAAGTTAAAATTATAACAAAGTTTATAACCCCCATCCAGAGATAATGTGTACAATACTCCGAAAGAACTGTTAAAACGTATTTCTCATGTATCTGAAACTAGCTAAAAACAGAAATCCAGTAACAACAACCATTATGTAGATTATATTTAATGTGCCCTTCAAGTAAAAATCTACTGATGGAAAGGTAAATCATTTATCCTGCTTCTGAAGTGTTCACCCTTATTCTTTCAGTAATACATGAACGGGTGTATCATTCCTGTCACTAGGTTACTTCATGAAGGGGACACTATTTCATAAGGCCACACAATCTATTATTATCAGAGGTATATTCGGTACCTCATCTAGAATAGGTTTTAATGTTACTTTCAGGTAGTGCCCTCCCACTATTTTCATCATCTCATCCAGACATCGGGTAGCCAAGGAATTTCCTCTAAAAATTGTATTCGCATCTCTGAAATACAAACAGAAATAAGGTGAAACCAAGTGCAGTAAACAAAGGCTAGGAAACCAATAATATGAGATATGTGACTCTGGTTATACATACAATTTTAGTAATTTTTATCATCCATTTAAAGGCTTGTTGCCATTAGGATTTTCAAACTTACCCAAACTACTCACCAAAAATATTAAGTTAAAAGAAAAAAGGCAAACTATATTTATGAACTACAAAAGTAGAGTATGTGTGTGTGTGTGTGTGTAAGACAGTACTATGACAGGAAGGGGAAGTGACCTGACTGCTTTTCATAATGTCATACCTGTGTATGTAAGGGCAATACATAACGGGTGAAGGGAAAAAATAACTCTGGAATTTTATTTGTGACATATGAATCATTACAGGCAGCAGCAAAGATTAGTAACAGGAAATTTCAGTACTGAATAAAAAAAAAAAATCCTTCATTAACTGTCAATGTTGCTGTTGGTGGATGCCATTTGCTAACTTGAACTGCCTTTTATTTCTTGCTAAGCAGTTCCTTTCAGACTCCTATCCAGTGAGGGCGGTCAATACAAAAGAACTCAAATTACAAAAACAATTTGGCAAACTCGGATCCAATTTTAACAAACATAATTAACATTTGAATATAACTCTTACTGTGTATCCTTCAAGTCTAATTCAGCCACTGCAGTGGCAAAAGGAACAAGTTTATCGTGATGCAGCAGCAGTCGGACAAGGGGCAAAACAGCGTCATTTTTATCTCGACAAATTTCACCCAAAATGTAAGCAGCTGAGGCAGATATCGGCTAGAATATAGAAAGGCAGAAAACAAGCACAAAATCAAGGAAATATGACTAAATGTTCAATCACTAGCCTGTAAAAGCAACTCAAGCATATTTATTGACTATTACTGTTGCATAGAATATTTAATTTTTTAAACTTTTCTCAGAGATGAAATTTTAAGCACTTACTGGAATCACAGTACTGTGGTTCAGATAAATGTATATACTGACTATTTTAATAAAACTTGATACTGTGAAATCTTTTCCTAATTACTTACAGAATTACTTTAGCCTTTTCATATTAAATTATACACTTAAGATTTTTAAAGTACCTGAACATCTGGTGACTTTAGCAGCAAAGTTTTCAAAGGACCATAGTACTCTGAAGGAAGTACGTAGTCTTCTGTATAACATATATTTAATCTAAGAGACCCCAGATCATCAGTTTTAGATGACTTGTTTCCATTGTCTCTTGGTTGTAGCAAGTACCTAAAGTAAAAACACAATCAATTCCATGAGAAGAGAATGAGCATCTAAGTCAGTGAGGTAAACAAACAGCTAAGCTATAAAAAGCCTAAACCAAAAAAGTGAACTTAGTACTTAAGTTCACTTAAGGTTAGGACACTTTATAAGTAGTCAACTACCAATCTTCAGGGGTTTAATACTGGTTGTATATTGAAATGGAAGGCTTTATATAGATTTTTATCTGGGAAACAAAAAGTACAGGTAATATAAAAATTAAGATCTCAAAAGCACTGAATGAGAGTTTGATTAGTTTGCAGATTTAGGAAAAGATGATAAAAAGTAAAACATTTAAAATCCAATGCATAATCAAAAATAACAACTGAATTTAAGAAATACACACTTAGCTGAAATAGGTAAGACATACGACAAGAAGGCATAAATGATCTTGTTTTAAAGTAAATCTTATAGGGGCACCTGGGTGGCTCAGTCAGTTGAGTGTCCGACTTCGGCTCAGGTCATGATCTCACGGATTGTGAGTTCAAGCCCCGCATCAGACTCTGCTGACAGCTCAGAGCCTGGAGCCTACTTCTGATTGTCTCCCTCTCTCTCTGCCCCTCCGACTCGCTCTCGCTCTCTCGCTCTCAAAAAAAAAAAAAAAAAAACAAAAACAAAAAACCCACACACAAAGTAAATCTTATATATGTAAAAATTTGAACTTATTTTTTATATTATTAAAGGAGTAACAGTGTAACTACACTGAAAATATTTTTATCTGCAGAAATCAGATTTACATGATTTTTTTTCAGGTAAGTAGAAGGCAAAAAATATATATGTAAATATATATGCAAAAACAGAGACAGCTTTAAAGTTTTCCAAGGAAAGAGAACTATTTAGAAATCAAGAGAAATAGAGCGCCTGGGTGGCTTAGTCGGTTAAGCATCTGACTCCTGGTTGGAGCTCAGGTCATGATCTCATGGTTCGTGGCTTCGAGCCCCATGTCAGGCTCCATGCTGATAGTGCGGTGCCTGCTTGGATTTGTCTCTCTCCCTCTCTCTGACCCTCTCCTGCTCACATTCTCTCTCTCTCAAAATAAATATAAATAAACTTAAAAAAAAAAGGAATCAAGAGAAGTTTGTAGGACCAAAATCATAAAACTATTAGTTATTTTTAAAGACTTTTTATCATGGAAATTTCAAAATACATACAAAAGTAAAGAAGGTAACATATACTGAACCTCCCATGTACCCATCAGCTGGCTTTAGTTATATCACCAATTCAAGGCTATTCTTGTTTCAGCCATACCTCTCTCTACTCCTCCCTATCCCATTCCTGTCTCATCTTAAAACAATTTCTAGGCATCTTATAATTTTATTTATAAATATTTCAATATATATCACTATACATAACTTTAAAAAACCATCATTATATAGTAAGTGTTCAAACTCTCCTAACCTTTATCATAAACAGTTTTCTACAGTTTGTTCAAATCCAAGGTCCATAGACTGTAACTGGTTGACACTTAAGTTTAATCTATAGATTCCCTCTACCCCCTAAGAAATTGGGTAGTTAGAATTTTCCACATTTGGGATTATGCTAAATCTAACTCCATCTCCATGATGTCACTAACATGTTCTTTGTCCTCTCTGTACTTCCTGTATAATGGCAGTTAGATCTAGAGGCTTGGTTAGATTCAGATTTGATATTCTGGCAAGAACATTTCACTGATTGTATAGTGTTGTATAGTTCTACCAAAAGGCACTAACGTCTGCTGCTCCTTTTGTGATGTTAGCAGCCTACTACCTGGAATGCTTTTTATAAAGGTCTGTCAGTAATTTTGATATTTACTTTTGGTGATATTTAGATATTTATCATCTATGGCCTTCCCATAGTTAGATACACTAACTTGTTTAAAAACAGAAGGTAGCAAGGGTTTAATAGAATATTCATTAATTCTGAGAAAGGTATAATTAAAGACATAAATGGGAACCAGAGAACCAAGCAAGCATAATTTGTAAGATGAGGGGATGATAATAAAGGGAGAAGAAATTATACAGAAATTATATCACTACCCACAAAAGAGGAATCTCTATCTCAAAAGACCAGCCTTTAGAATTTCTACTCTCCCATTTGAGAAATAATGACTTAAAGATTTGTCTGAGAAAATAACTGCAAATAAGCCTGTTAGCAAAAGTGACCCAGAAGTACCTCTACGGAAAAGTCTAGTTGGTTGATCACCCAACATTTTGACAAGGGCATTACTTTGGTCAATTTCCACAATCCAGTATATGTTTTGTAGACCTGTAAATTCAGATACCTTGCTTTATTTAAATTTAACTTGAACTCCAATGATGAGCACAGAGACGGACATATTTAAAGCAGAAAGCCAATTTCTAAGTTTAAGAAAAGAAATACAAAAGTCAAGCAGCAAAAATACCTGTACTTTTTATTGCAACCAATATATTTTCTTATGCAAATGTTCATTCACAAAGGTAGGGAGAAGACTGATAATATTAATAATGAATACCCTCGACTCACCTCATTTATCACTTGTCTTCAACAATTATCACCATCTCCCATCTGCAACTAATATACTTTTTTATATCTGTTAATACAATTTTTAGTCAATTTGACTAACCCATTTTTTACCTTTTGGTAAGCTATTTGGAAAGCCATGTTATCAGAAGGTACTATGATGAGTACAAGGATACAACAGAGAGATTGAAATAGTCTTAATATCTCAGCTAAGACAGTAGTTTTGCTAAGGAAATAGTAATACTTCTAGAACAGAATCTCCATCCCCCTTGACTGTACTTAAATGGGCAGTACCTACCCATGTTTGCCTCTTTGAAATCCTTTCTTATTGTTCTAAAATTCCCCTTCTATTTTAACTAGTGTTTTTCATGTGTAGTAGAAAAAAATTACCTGTGCTACACTTAAACTTGGTTCTGCCTCCCTAAGATTGTATCTACCCATCTTAAATCTTAAACAATGTCCCCATATTCAGTCTCTTTTATATGTTGAATCACTGAGAGGAAAATTACTGTACCAATTTTACAGTCATAAAAAGGTTTTGTACACGTTAGTTCTCTGACATGGAGGGGACTGGTGAATTGAGATTGAACCAGACTGCCTCTAAGGTTCTCTTTATAACATTCCAAACAATGGAATACTGGTGTGAAAACAAAGGATGCAGACAGAAACTCTGTAAGTACTGCTGTGGAGGAATGGTGATGACAACAGCAATCACTGTAATGAGGAGAGCATGAGCTACACCCACGGCCACAGCACTCGTAGCTTGCTTCATTTATGAGGATGAGTGCATTTAATCCTCTAACAACTCTGGGAGGCAGGTACTATTTGTAAAATCCCCTTTATAGCCAGAGAAAGCAAAGCCAAGGTGGTGGAATAACTTGCCCAAGTTATGACAGAGGTGGGATTTGAACCAAGGCAATACATTTCCAGAGTCCATACTCTTCACCACTACCAGGGGTCTACGAATATTTACTGACATTCTACTAAACTGCTAGGTGAGGAAAGCAAGGTGCAGAGCAGGATACAGTATGTACCCATTTGTGTAAAGAAGGGGACAAAGAATATATATGTATTGGGTTGTATTTCATAAAATATTTCCAGAAACTCAAAACCATGACTGCCTCGAAAATGTGGAAATGATTAGCTGAGGGACGGGCACAAGGCACAGATTTTTACCTTTTGAACTGTGAAGCATGTGAGTAATTACTGATTCAAAAAAATCAAGTAAAATTCTATTATCTACAAGGTTAAAGTTGAAACTAGCTACTATCAACACTAACAAGCTACTCACATCTGACAGAAGTTTCAGAATAAAGAACACACATCATCACCAAGGAACTGAAAGATCAAGATATGAATGGGGAATGATTGAATCATGCTGTAATTTGAAAATAAAACTAAACTGGAACCATTACAATCAGTTTTCAAGAAAAACTAAAATAGACAAATACTAACTGGAAATTATGTGAAAAAGGAAAGCAATTTGAAACTTTTCAAATGATAGGATTAATTACTCTCTTTCCTACTACCAAGATTAGAAAGAATATGCCTGAAATCCTAAAGGTAAATAAAGCTTTTCCTGTGTTTTCATGCACTTACCATCAATCCCACAAGGGGATGCCAGAGCTCTACCAATGACAAAGGAGCCTAAGAGTTTAATTTCTAATTTAAGAAGAAATGGCATTCACATTTTTATATTTCCTTATATCTGTGGAAGTATAAATGAATTGGCAGATGTTTCTATTTCATGCTATATAAATTTTAGCACTTACACTTTCGGCAGGTAACTTAAAAATATTTTAAAATACTATTGGCAAAAAAAAAAAAAAAAATCTATTGGAATAAAACTAATTTCTGTTAGTGTTCTTTACAACCTGCCAAAGTAGTTGGACAAAGTTTTGCCAAACTTAGAGGGCCTGTCTGGAAACAGTCTTACTTAAAATACAGGCTGGGTAGCACATTTCAGGTCCACTTGGAGAGGTCCTGGGCAGCGTAACAACTCACTTTTTATTTTGTACCAAGTAGCATACCATAAAATTTTAAAGACTTGACAAACTGAGTGTAGACATTTTCATTTTAAAATGCATGCTACTTTATGGAAGGTGAAAGAAGACATGGGATGTGGGGTGGGTGATGTGACAGGCCTCAAACGCTATTCGTCAATTTTCAAAGTGAGTAAGTTTAACCCCCCCCAACACCACTGTGGATACATTTTAGAAATTATACAAAATGCCACCAGAAAGACCCACAAATCTTAGATATGTATTAGCAAGAGGCAAAAATAAAGTAAAAATTTTAAGAGTCTAAAAATCCATCTATAAGGGATAACTGCTTGAGGACAACAGAGTTCAAAGGGAAGAATGTCTGACGGTCAATATGGAGAGGCAGGCTCTTTTAAACACAAATGAGACTGATGCCAACAGTAACAAACACCTAACCACTCAGTTTCAACTCCTCTTCAGGCACTGAAACGGAGTTCTAAACAGTGAGCCTTAGAGGCAAATGAGAAAGGCCTGCTCTCTTATGCTCAGTAGAAACCCAAGTCTAGCATGAGGGTTACAGGCCAACCTACTGGAAGAGGGCAGGAACAGGCATGTTTGTAAGTACTGTAGACAGAAAAAAATGATAGTTTCACATCGATTCTCCTAAGGAAGCTAACATCAGTTTAATGTGTGAACATGAAGTTCCATCTACCATCAGTTTAATGTCACTGTAACAGACATAATGAAAATAATACTGTAACCATGGTTGGTTGAGCCACCAGAGCATCTGAAAAAAGCGTTCACTGAATCAGCTTAACATCTGGACCCCAGACATTTAGAAAATAATAGGGCCATCCATAGTGCATTTCAGTGGGGTGTGGTAAAGGAAAATCACTGGTAAGATCCCATAAACAGCTGATTCTCTACCATAAACCCTTTGCTTTCAAACATCCACAGTTCCCACGACCATTAATAAAGCTTCTGTACTGCAGATGCTGATCTGTGACCAAGCATCATCTCACGTGGGCAACTCTCATGTTTTAAATGATTTCCAGTTTCTCCTTAGAGTTAAGATTTAGTTTTTGAACAGAACAATATTCCTAGACAATTCAGTTCTTGTATCTGAGTATTAGAAGTCAAGTCATAAAGCCATCAATGTACTTCTATTTCCGCAAAAATAAATAACCAAATCAATTAAAGTTAATGATTCCTGGCTTATTCCACTACAAATTTAAAAATATGCTTATTGTAAGCATTTATTTGCATATACAGTGTATTAAAGGTGATGACCTACTATGGAGTTCACTAGAATGTGTCTTCTTACCAGGCTTGATGAGAGGAATCATTTCTTAACACATTCACAGGAACCTTAATCTCCCCTAGGAAAATATCCTGGACCAGGTTTCCATTGTTCCACAAGTCGATCCTGAAAATTTTAAACTGGCTTTATTTTTTGCAAACAATGTTTAAGAGAATGCACACCACCAGGTACCTTGAAATTACTTTGGTTGTATTATAGCATTAATTTTACATGCTTTAAGAGTAAGAGATGTTAGCGTTGTCATATACCTCACTATCTAAACTAAGAAAACAAAATATTGCAGTAGCTTTTATTGATAAGCACAGAAAGTAAACCACTTTAAATGGTCTAAAAGAAAGCACTTAAGTTTCTTAGTTTCAAAGTCTAGGCTTCATTTTAACCTGTGGCAGGGGGAACTAGAGTTACTTTCTTGAATTTGAGAAAAGAAACCAACACAAGACTATAGTTTCTTTCTCAACTGGAACCAGTTAATATGAAAAGACAGGTGATTTAGAAAAATACATTACCTGATCATTCCAAACATGTGTCTAATGCACCCTTTACCACACTGTTAACACCACACCTAAACATGCACTTATCGAACTTTCCCCTCCCAAACAGCATATACTTAAGACCTAAATAACACAAACTTCAAACACATGCACCTGTTGAATTATCTTACAAGACTTCTTACCTCACTGAAATTTCTGTTAGACAGCAGATATGTTAAGAAGAATAAAAAAATTATTTCTAAATTTGCTAATATATAATTACTTTTCTATATACTCTTTGCATCCATTATGCTATGATTTAGAATTTTAAAGAACAATTATATTTGTGAAAATTAAAAATATAATAAACTAGGTGAAAACTAGGTCATCTTTGGTTTTAAATAAATACACCTTGACTATTTCTGCAAAGCAATCAGATTTTGAGAAGATAATATGAATTTAAATTAGAGTTTCATCAACCAACTTGCTAAAAAGAATTCTATTAAGCTTGGTTCGCCTTTTTCAATTAAATTTAGGATTTTCTTCTGGCACCAAAAAAAGCAATTCTGTAAAACTCCAAGACATATACCTAATTTCTAGCTTTTCGATGTCCTCCTCTTCTACCTGGAATTGGGACTTTCTGGTATAACTACTGGATCTTGTTACCTGCAAACAAAGTATTTTAGTTGATAAAAAAGTTTGAAAATTTCTTCCTACATGAACTTCAAAAACTATCATCCCTAAAATGTTCAATTTTATTTATTATAAACAGAGGAAAATGCGTAGGTAATAGTTTACCCAAAAGCTAAAGACAAAACCAGCTATGGAAGTAGCAGGGAAGTGAGAATGAGACAGTATAAAAATATCAAAAGCAATCTTTCCTCCAAGCCCCCCCTTATCCACTCAATATACAGCAACATTAGGTTCTCTGGCTCACATGCAATCTGTTGGTGACTCAAAGAGCAAAACTGTTCTATTTTGGTGAAGCTGCGCACACCAAGAGCTGTTTGAAGACTGTCCCACATTTCTCAAGATACCAACTCTATCCTTACGTTTCCATCTCACATTTTTACTGAAAATATCAAGGCCACTGGCAGGCACTTCTTCAGCTACTGTCCACCTGAACAGGTCCGTTCTCATGTAGGTCTTTCTACTTGTAAGTTTTTTCATTGCTTCTGAACAAAAGATGAGATGAGCCTCCTCTTTTCTAAGACTACTCCACCCACACACGATATACAGTAAGCATTCGATCTATTTTAATTACAGCTTTCTTCGCCAGCTTATTCACCTCACTTAAGTCTAAGAAAAATTCTCCACTTAAATTACGGTTTTCCTATCTCCTTCCTTTCACAGACCAGTATCTCAAAACTGCAATCCACCCTTACAGAGCTGCCACTTCCTCACACCCACTCACTACAGTAACTCCTTATAATCTGGCTTCCTCACAGCTCACCCTCCCTAAACCCCCCTTTTGATCACCAAGTCTGATGGTGAATTCGTAGCTCTCATCTTCCTTGACCCCTCTACCTGAACACCTGAGTACAACTGTGCGTCCTTTTCCAGAAACACTCTTTTCTTTGAGTTTACCCAGGCACTCCCCTGGCAACCTCCTGATCTCTTTGCTTCTTCCTCTGGGACCTTTTCTTCCTCAGAACCTATAAATGTGGGTTTTCTCCAAGGTTTTATCTTTTATTTTGCTCTAAGAGCTGCAAAGTGTTATACAGTCTACAAGGCGCTTTCACATCCATTATCTTCTTTGTTCATCAGAATGTCCTGCTCTGAAGCAGGATTTATCTGAAGCTAGATTTATTATCCTCATCTTGAAAATGAGGAAGCTAAAGGGACCAATTAAGAGATGTGCTCAAGGCTGAATACCTAGTAAGTGGCAGAACTGAGCCTCCTTGCTCTTTTCCTATATTGTATATCTCTATTCTCTTGGTTTCCTTGACTCTCTGCAAGCAAATCTTGAGTCTTTATCTACAGTCATCACCCATCTTAAATTTCAGTCATGAACTGCCTACTGGAGGGTTTTCATGTCAGACCTCATGTTCGTTATGTCTCAAACCAAACCACTTATGCTTTCCTTAACTTTTTTTCCTCTTATTTCAGATTTGAAACCATTAGGACATCTGACTGCTCCCTTTGTTTTTTCTTCTATAACCCATTTGTTATCTTGCCCTTTGCAGTTTCTTTCTCATCTGTCCCTTCCTTTGTTTTTCCTTATTACTCTCTTGGATCAGACTCCCATTGTCCTTTTTTTTTTTTTAATTGTTTTTTATTTAACAACTTAATTATAACAATTTCTTGATCTCTGTTCTCAGACATATGACCCACAGATCATGGTTAATTCTTCCCAAAACACTGCATTACTCCTATCATTTCCAGGCTCAAAACATTTTCAATGGCTACTATGTAAGCACTTCCATCAGGTACTCAAGGCCTTTCACAGTTGGTCCTACTCTAGCTTTTAAGTTTTGTTCCAATTATTCTCTTTCAGAACGCTCCAGTTAAATCACTACTTGCTATTCTGTGGACTAACTTTCTGCTTTTCTCTATGTCTCTGCTCAAAATGTTCTTTCTAATACTGCTCTGCTCTGACTTAACTGGAGCAGAACTTACCTGACCTCTTCAATATCTACTGCATTTTACTGCTCTGTGTAGGCATGCATGTGTGTGCTTTGTGTCTCTTACTTTAGCTCGAGGACAGAGATTGAATCTTTATGATCAACTCAACAACGGGGCCTTTTGAATGAATGTTCTAGGCCTCACAGGTTTGTCTGGATGGAGCAAGCAAGTTAGACCTTGCCTTTCCAAGGGCCATCTGCTTGCTGCAAGCTGCCCCATGTTTTCTGCAGGCTAGCTGTAATAGTCATTGATAAATGTAGAACCACCAAAGTCCTTAGCCAGGAAATGGAAAAGTGTCACACTGGTAGATTTTTTTTTGTTTTTCTTTCTCCCTTCGCCCCAACCCCACAATTCATCTTATTTCAATTCTGGCGTTTTCTTTAACCTATGTTTCTTTATTAAAGTACAGTCATCAGGAATGGCAACATGTGCCCTCACCCCACGTTGAAATATTAAGAAAACACACACACAAAAGAGGAAAAAGCACACAATGTAACTTTTTTCCAAATCTTCCCTACATGTTAATCTCACTTGCAACATGTTGTATGGTTGGAACATGATCTTTTAGAAATCAGAGGTTGACTTTTTTTTCCCGATAGTTTTCAAATGATATGAAAAATGATTTAACAAATGCTCCACAGTAAAGAACTCCAAAGCACTGTATTTTGGGGCAACTTCAAGGCAGCTGAAGATCTCTATGAAAATAAGCATGTGTCCATAGAGGGAACTAGCTAAAAAGAACTTAATAATAAGGACTTAATCATATAGCACTTTATGGTTTCAAAGCATTCTCACATGTAGGCCTCCTAAAAATTCTATCAGGTAGGGTGGCTGGTGTTTTCCCTCACAAAATTATCCTTTCACAAGATAAATTTGAATTTCAGATTTAGTGATTTATTCCAAGTCAACTGTGACTAGAACTCCGACCAAGTGATATCATACTTACTTTACTACTGATTTTCATACAGTGCTCTCTGCACAAGAGTCTGGTGCCCACTGTGTGTCAGGTGGGGGCTGGATAAGATAGGGAGGGTGTTTGGAGGAGGGTGTGATATTGAGGATGACTAGGGAGTAGGTGTGGCCCTAGTCCTCCTGTCCCCGGATCAGTCAGAGCTCTACCTTTATTTGTTTTATATATTGGGCCTCCATCATATTACATCATGATTCTACTGCTTTCGGAATAGAAAGGCTTAGTTGTATTAGTTGATTAAATGATTACTATGGCTATAGTTAAAAAAAAAGAAGTAAGCCAGCATTCAATATTAAATATTCAATGTTAACATTTATATAAAACAAAAAGTTACCTCAAAATAAAAGATTTCATTAAACTGCGGATTGCTTGTTTTCTTCTTTACTTTTGTCTTCTTTTGGTCATTCCTGTTCCAATGTGGTAGAGTTTTACCTTGTAGAACTTAATAGTACACAATTATAAAACACGCTATTTCCAACCAGGGAGCCTGACCTCCATTTAGCTGTTAAGATGACTCAGGGAAAACTATACTTTTAAATATTACTTGGAGAAAAAATTTGAGGTATTTTTAAAGACTCAAAGAATATACAAGTTTGTATATCCAGATATGACAAGATTGTATTATTCTTTCTATGGCTATACTAGACTGACTTTATAGAAGAAACTTAGAATGGTAGAAGGAAGACAATGAGATTCAGACTACCTTTATGCTGAAAAATAAGAAACACAAAAAGCATACTAAACTCAGTTTACTTCTTGGGGTTCAGCTACAAAGTGGCTTTTTAGAAAACCTTTCATTTGAAAAAATTAGAGAAGGTTGAAAAGAAATGTACAGAGAAGTCCTATGCAGTCTTTCCCTAGCCTCTCCCAATGTTAACATCTTATACAATAATAGTACAATATCAATACCAATAATTACTTTTAAAACCAAATTCATATGCCAGTTTCCATCTGTATGTTGCTAAATGATTACACTAAAGAATGTGTCTTCAGCTACAGATTATGAGCAAAAACAAAAAACAGCTCTACTAGGTTAAACATTTTTAGCATACACACACAAAATTCAGTCCCTCTGATAGCATGCATGTTAAAGGATTGAGTATCTGCTTTCAAATTTAAAACCATGTATAGCAATAATAGCACACTGTTGTTTAAGCACCCAGTAAGTACTAGGCAAGGTGCTAGGTACTTTATAGACATATATATATATAAATACATTTCTTAAAGTGACTTAACGGGTGACTTCCTAAAAAATAAAAATATCTATTTGTACATCTGAAACTAATATAACATTGTATGTTAACTACACTGGAATTACGAAAAAAATAAAAATAAATAAATAAAAAGAATACCTAGAGAGCCTGAAGGTGGGGGGAAGGGGTATGTGTCTGTGTATGTATGTATATGTTTGGTGTGGAGGGAATATTTTGCTGTTTCCTGATTAAACCTTCAAGTTGTAGGCAAATTTCAGTCTAGTCAGGCTCTGAAAGAAATCATAATGAAGTTATAAAATATAAAATATACAAAGTGCTATAGGTTTTTCCATAAATTATCGTAAATAATTTAAATCAATGATATGGTGCACTTTACCATGTTCTGGTACTTCAGCAGTCTGTCTACAGCTTGGAATTCTTTCTGTAGAGCACAGATGCCATGAGTAGAAAAGGCATTTTTAGTTCTGAACCACTTTCCAGACAGAAATATGGAAACTGTCTTGCTATTCTGGGCTAGCATTTCTTGAAACAGAATTTTACCTGCATAAAATCTAAGATATTTGAAGGTAGGAAGGCCAATGATGAATGAAGAAGGCCACGTTTATGTTTTAAAGTATATTTTAACTACTATAAAACTCATGTTGTTCCCCACAGTCTAAGAGTCTAGCAGATCCGAAATGGCAACCATTTTCTTTCTATAAAAACAGGACTTGGTTGTTTGCAAGTGTATAACAGAACTCACTAAAGAGCTTTCTTTCAAACCATTCATTACTTTGTGTCATAAATATCTATTTAGGATTTATTCTTAGAACCTTAATTTTGTAATTCTTAAGTCAACTTTTAAAACTTAAAAATCTAATAATAATTCACTCTCCTATTCTGAATTCTGAACTCCAGGTTACGAACAGAAGCCAACCACTGATCATTTCAGTGTAATGAAGCACCTACTGTCAAAGAAGGAAATCATTTGTTAAGTCCATATACATACTGAATCTTCAGACTCAGAGATGTTTACATTTCTGGATAAAAATCAGTGTACTTATGGAAAATAAAGGCATGTTTGAAAACTGTTTAGAGGTAAAAAAATAAAATCTAATAATAATTCAATAAGCATTACCTACCAATGACGTGAATGTAGCTACAAAGTATTATGCTAAGTGAAATAAGTCAGTGAGAGAAAGACAAATACCATAATGATTTCACTCACATGTGGAATTTAAGAAACAAAACAAAAGAGCAAAGGGGAAAAAAAGAGACAGAGGCAAACCAAGAAACAGATTTGTTAACTATAGAGAAAATACTGATGGTTACCAGAGGGGAGGTAGGGGGGCAGCTGGGGATTAAGGAGTGCACTTATGATGAGCATATACAAATATGTTATATGGAAGTGTCGAATCACTATACTGTACACCTGAAACTAATAACACACTGTATGTTAACTAATTGGAACTTAAATAAAAGCCGGGGGAAAAAAAAAACACATTACCTAGAAGGGCCCACTAGAGAAACTGTTGCATAAGGGTCACAGCTTTGTCCATTTATGAGAGGCAACCCGTGACATGACACGATGCTAAGAAAGAATAAAAGAAAATTAATAGTATATTTAAGTTAAACAACATAAAGCATTATCTTTAAATACAAATCAATATATTCAAAGGGTTAAAGCTTTTCCACAGGTCTGCAGATGTATGCCTATATACCACCTACCTCAAATACATCTATTGTGCACTTATTCACTTATGCTACATTTCTCAAATAGGACTTAAAACCAGAACGCCATAATCAGTACTGAGACTACCAAATAATATTTAGCATAAATCCCCTGGCTAAGTATCCAGCAAGGTACATTTTGTGGTTTGATAATATACTAACACTGCTGTGGCTTCTCAACAGGAAAAGAATGTGTTGTGAACCTTAAAGGAGAAACTACAAACCAAGCTAGATCTATGGCATCACATCCTCTGTTGAAGCATGAATGAGAAACAAGGAAATGACTGTGGTTTCCCCTTCAAATCTGATTCATAAATAGAGGGCAAGTCTCCCACAATTCTGTAGTCTTTTATTCTGATTCTCAGTAACACAGCTCCTGTATCATTCTGTAGAAAATGTTTTAGACCTTAAAACCCAACATCTTCTAATCCACTCCATGGATAAAGTCACTGGTATTTACAGAGGACATAGAATCTAACCTAATGGTCTGCTCAATTTCCTCACTAAATATTACTGAGTCCACAAATGTAGTTTAATATCTAAGGGTTTGCATTCCTTAATGCCTAAGACAAACTCATGAGAGTTGCTGAAAGCATTCTTTGTAGAAAGATGTGGGCTACTGAGCAACATCCTTATTTCTCTCCACAACCCACAGATCATATATGTGGGTGAAGTGCATATGGTGTGCTGAGTCAAGAAGAAATGATAATGACTCATTCGATTAAATTGGGTATAAAAAAATCAAAATTTAAAAATTCCCCTAACTAACCAAAGAAAGCACAGACCGAGATAATAATTCTGGGTATTAATGTTAGACTTAGGACAGTCAAATTTTCCAACTATGTTCTGTTTGAAACTGACAATCCTCAGGCCAACCGCAGGCTAATCCTCAAAATGATACCTGATTTTTATGTAGCATTTGCACTTAATCCACTATTTTCACAAAATGTATCTAACTCCCACAACTGCCTTTGAGAAAAAACACCTTAAAGAAGAAAGTAAGGCTCAAAAAGATTATGTAAGAAATTAACAAAATAAGGCTGAAGAGGTACTACAACTTGTACAAAGTGGGCCAAGACTTAATTTTACTTTCTTAACTGCTTCCCAAGTCCAGCATCTTTCTATGTTCCCTACCGCACCTCAATAAATTGATTGTATTACTCTCTTCGTAATACCACATGTATCTCATGTAAACACTAATTATGAGAAATCTTAATTATAGAAAAGTCACTATAATTTTATGAGGTAGAAAAAAACTGAGAAAAATAGTTCATTATACACAGGCTTCTATAAGAATACTTCACAAAACAAAACAATGATGCCCATTAATCCGGAAGTATGAATTTATAAAAACCATCAGAAGTGGTCTTTTAAATGTAAGACACTTTTAAAATTGTTTTCTGAGGGGCGCCTGGGTGGCTCAGTTGGTTAAGTGTGCGACTTCGGCTCAGGTCGTGATCTCGCGGTCCGTGAGTTCAAGCCCCGCGTCGGGCTCTGTGCTGACAGCTCAGAGCCTGGAGCCTGTTTCAGATTCTGTGTCTCCCTCTCTCTGACCCTCCCCCGTTCATGTTCTGTCTCTCTCTGTCTCAAAAATAAATAAACGTTAAAAAAAAAAAAGCATTAAAATTGTTTTCTGACAAACAGAGGTAATATTATTAAGTACAAATTATTTTATTTGCTACATATGTTATGAAATATTTTTACAACTATTCTAATTGGTAAATCAAACAGTCTCCTATCATAAACATGAAGGAGTGAAAACAAATGCTGAAAATGAGCTTAGTATACTGAATTATCTTACATTTTGTTAGTTTTTTTTTTTTAAGTTTATTTTTTTGAGACAGAGAGAGCAAACAAGCAGGGGAGGGGCAGAGAGAAGGGGAGAGAGAGAATCCCAAGCAGGCTCCATACAGTGCAGAGCACCGTGCAAGGCTTGAACCCACAAACCATGAGACCATGACCTGAGCCAAAATCAAGAGCCAGACGCTTAACTGAGGCACCCAGGCACCCCTTACATTGTTTATATATGACATTTGATATTAATGCATTTTCTAGAAATTGCAAAGGAAAATATATTTAGTCCAAACTTGTTTAAATACAGAATGACCTGGATCTTTCCCTTGAGGCTCTTTTTTTTTTTTTTTAAACTAAAAGACAAATGCTAATGTCTACATACAGCCAAGATGGAGGAACAGAGAATGGAATAACTGGGAAAAAAAAAAAAAAGAACAAAATCAGCAGCACAGGACAGTCATCTCTGAGGGGAAAAGAAATGAAATGAGTCCCCAACTGTTCCCGAGAAGAAGAGGGAGAGTGGTCAGCTGGGGAAGACCAAAGTAACTAAAGTTCCCAGACAGAATACTGGAAGAAAGAAAGCTACAACGAAACAAAGAAACTTCCAGAGAGCTGTATGAATCCCCCTGGAGTGTTCAGATGAGTGCTGATAAGCATATGCCTGTGAGGAAACTACCTGAAGATGGGGAAAGAATCATTTGATTAGATTCGAGGGAATAATTCCTGAAGCCCACAAATGGCTAGCATAAGGCCCCACCAGCCATAGTATGAAACTTGGTAATTCACAGATGCTGTATCATTACTGAGAAAATATAATTCCTAGATTAAAGGTTGTATTTATTCCATCTAACAAGGCTTAAAAGCAAACCTCAAAGGAATCATATTGTTTCCAAGTAACTTGACTAGGTCTTCAAGCACACTGATAGAAATAATATCCAGAAACTTCAAAATGTCCACAATCCAACATAAAATAACTAGGAACACAAAGAATCAAGAAAACATGTGCCATGAGAGGAGAAGTAAATGAAATAGAGACTTAAAAAACAATAGGACACATCAATGAAACCAGGAGATAGTTCTTCAAAAAGATCAATAAAATTGATAAACCTTTAGCCAGACTCATAAAAAAATAACTCCACAGAAATACAAAGGATTATAAAAGAATATTATGAAAAACTATATGTTAACATGCCAACAAACTGTACAACCTAGAAGAAATGGATAAATTCCTAGAAACATATAACATCCCAAAACTGAATCAGGAAGAAATAGAAAATTTGAACAGAATGGTTACCAGCAAGGAAATTGAATCAGGAATAAAAAAAACTCCTCCCAAAACAAAAAAACAGGATCAGAGGGCATCACAAGTGAATTCTACCAAACATTTAAAGAAGAGTTAATAATACCTATTCTTCTCTATTCCAAAAACAACAAATTCATTCTATGAGACCAGCATTACCCTGATACCAAAACCAGATAAAGACACTACAAAAAAGAGAACTACAGGTCAGTATGTCTGATGAACACATAAAATCTGCAAAAATCCTCGACAAAATATTAGCAAACTGAATCCACCAATACATTAAAAAAATCATTCACCATGATCAAGTGGGACTTATTCCTGGGATGCAAGGGTAGTTCAACATTTGCAAATCAATCAATGTGGTACAACATATCAACAAGAGAAAGAATAAAAACCATTTGATCAGGGGCGCCCGGGTGGCTTAGTTGGTAAAGTGTCCAACTTCAGTTCAGGTCATGATCTCATGCTTCATGGGTTCAGGTCCTGCCCACATCTGGCTTCGTGTGGAACCTGCTTGGGATTCTCTCTCTCTGCCCTTCCTCCTCTCCTGTGTGCTTTCTCTCAAAAATGAACATTAAAAAACAAAACAAAACAAAACAAAACAGAGGCTCTGATTAAAAGAATGGGAAAAATATATACTAATACTAATCAAAAGAAAGCTGATTGATTCTCTGGATAATAACAACCCAAAAGTCCATCAGTAGGGGTCTGGTTGAATAACTGATAGTAAATCTATATGTTAGAATACTATGTAGTTGTCAAAAAGAATAAGATAAATCTCTACTCTCTAATTACTTTGATATAGTGGGTAGGGGGTTGGGAATGAATGTGATACTTCTCCAAACACACTTTATAGAAGTTCTGACTTTAGAAACAAAAAATCTTTTACATTTCATAAGTAAAATTAAACTTAAGCAATTCTTAAAAGGAAAAAATTATGAGAAACCACTAAAAAAGAAAGAATTATTTCAATAGATTGGAACATAGTATTTGACTCTGTATCCTTAGAACAAATAGTACAGTAAGATCTCTTAAACTTCATTCAGCAACCTCACTGCCAGCAGTAATATTGGCATTATTATTTTGAATCTATTTTCTATATTATATAAGATAATGACAGTAATTGTTAGTGTTGTCAGGGATTAAGATTTTCAATATAATAAAGTCAAAGTTAGATTAAAAATCTTGTAATATTAAATTTAAATTAGAAACATAAAAGAAGGAAGGAAAGAAAGAAAAGAGAGAGAACAAAGGCAAAAAAAGGAAAGAAAGAAAGAAAGAAAGAAAGAAAGAAAGAAAGAAAGAAAGAAAGAAAGAGAAAGAGAGGAAGACTGCCATCCAGAGAGGCTATATTAATATCAGACAAAGCAGATTTCACAACAAAGAATAGTCCCAGGGATAAAGATCGTCATTTAACAACCCTAAATGTTAAGCTCCTAGCATCAAAGTTGCAAAAGCAGCAAAAACTGACAGAATTACAGGGAGAAACGGACAAATCCACAAACAGTTGGAGATAGCAACATCCCCTTTCAGTAACTGATAACCAACATGACATAATTAACATTTACTAAAAAAAATTCTACCCATGCAAAGCAGAAAACATATTAATTTCAAATGCATATGGAACATATACCAAGATTAAACAATACTTTGTGGACAAAAACAAGTCTTGGAAAATTTGTAAGTATTCAGATCATACAAAATTTGTTGACAACAGAATTAAATTAGAAGTCAACAGCAAAAAGATATCTGGAAAATCCTCAAACACCTGGGAACAAAATAACTCACAAATAATCCGTGGGTTGAAGAATAAACAAAAGAAAAATTCTACAGCATTCTGAACTGCATTAAAATGAAAACTCAGCACATCAAAATTTGAAAGGTGCAGTTAAAACAGTACTCAGAAGAAAATGGATAGCACTAAACACCAACATTAGGAAAGAAGAAAGATTTTCAACCACTGTCTTCAGCCTCCATCACAAGAAACTTAGAAAACAAAAACAAATTAAACCTAAACAAAAAATACAGTGGGAATCAAAATAGAAAACAAAAAATATACAAAAGTCAATGAACTCAAAAGCCATTTCTTTTTTTTTTTATTTTTAAAAAATCGTTTATTTATTTTTGAGAGAGAGAGAGAGAGAAAGTGTGAGCAGGAGAGGGGCAGAGAGAAAGGGAGATACAGAATCTGAAGCAGACTCTAGGTTGTGAGCTGTCAGCACAGAGCCCACAAAGGGCTCGGACTCATGAACTGTGAGATCGTGACCTGAGCCAAAGTCAGATTCTTAACCAACTGTACCACCCAGACACCCCCAAAAGCCATTTCTTTCTTTAAAAAAAATTTTTAATGTTTATTTATTTTTGATAGAGAGAGATACAGAGCATGAGCGGGGGAGGGGCAGAGAGAGAGGGAGACACAGAATCAGAAGCAGGCTCCAGGCTCCGAGGTGTCAGCACAGAGCCCGACATGGGGCTTGAACTCACATAAGTCAGACGCTCAACTGACTGAGCCACCTGGGCGCCCCCAAAAGCCATTTCTTAAAGAAGGTCATTAAAATTGATAAACTTTAGCTACACTGATTAACAAAAATAGAGTACAGACACAAATTACCAACTTTAGGAATGAGCAACATGACATCACTATTAAGTCTACAGATATTAAAAGAGTAACTTGAATTACTTTATACCAAAGAATTGAACAACTCAGATTAAACGGTCAAATTTCTTGAAAGATACAAATTACCAAAGATTACTTTTAAAAAATCTGAATAGTGGGGCGCCTGGGTAGCTCAGGTGGTTAAATATAGCACCTGACACTTGATTTCTTCGGCTCAGGTCATGAACTCACAGTCCTGAGATCCAGCCTATGTTGGGCTCCATGTGGGTGTGGAGCCTGTTTAATATTCTCTCTCTCCCTTTGCCCCTCCCCATCTCATGTTCCCAGTCTCTCAAAAAAAAAAAGGGGGGGGGGGGCTATGTACCTATTTAAAAAACTAAATTTCTTGTTAAGAACCTTCCCACCAAAAAATTAAAAAAAACCAAAACACTTCAGGCCCAGATGGCTTCACTGGTGAATTCTTATAATATTCACATAAAAAAGAAATTATACCACCAGAAAATTGAAAAAGAGAGATTACTTTCTGATTCATTCAATGAGGTCATTATTCTGATTCCAAAAACCAGACAAAGCCACTACAAGAAAACTATAGAGCAAAGTTCTTCATAAATATAAATGTAAAAAACCTTAACAAAATTTTAGCATATCAAAGTTAACTATATATAACAATGATAATATAACATGACCAAGTGGAGGTTGGTTTAACTTCAAAAATCAATCCACAAAATTTACCATATTAACACATGAAATCAGAAAAAGCAGATCATTTGAAACATTCTCAGCAAACTAGGAACAGAGGGGAATTTTCTCAACCTGAGAAATGACAGCTAACATCATACTTAATGGTAAAAAAAAACAAAAACAAAAAACTGAATGCCTTCCCCTTAAGATAAGAAATAAGACAAAGATATTTGCTCTCACATCTTCTATTCAACATCCTACTAAAATGATCAGGCAAGAAACAGAAATAAGCAGAACCCAGACTAAAAAGGAAGTAGTAAAACTGTCTATTCATAGATGACACAACTGTCCATGTACAAAATCCTACAGAATCTATAAACAAGCTAGTAAAACAAATCAGTGAATATAACAAGGTTGAAGAATACAAGTGTTTTTTTTAAATTACTATGTACTAGCAACAAACATCCTCCTATTCATCTTGTTTCTTCTTTCTTTTTCTCTTTCTCCTAAAGTTCTTTTTCTCAGCCTGTTTCTATAAAATAAAAATCACTGCCTGGACTTCATGTCACCCAGTACCTATCTAATTTTTCTGTTTGTCTTTCCAAATGTCTTGACTTCCCTTTCACTCCTCACCCTACTGAAATCTAGTTTTTTCTACATTCATCATTCTATGAAAACTCTCCTCATTAAAGTCCCCTGAGTGTTAAGTGCTATCTCTATTTTTCAGCGCTCTTCTTACTGGATTTCTTGGCTGCGTGAAACACTTCTGGCCACTCCTTCCCTCCTTCAAGACCTCTTCTCTCTTGGTTACATTTGTCTTCATCCTCCTAATTTTCCTCATATCACCTATCTGTCTCCCTCCTATTTACATAACCTCCCTGTAAGGCTGTTGTTGTTGCTGTTATTGTTAATCACATCCATTCCTATGGCCACAACTACCATCAGCCTTACATTTCTATATGAGATCTCACCAGAGAGTTTAAGATTTTTATATTGAAATGCCTGATGGAAATCCCTACCGAGATGTTCAAGAGCAGCTAAAACTCAACTCATTACCATCTCTTATTAAAGAAGTTCCTCCTTCAGAATTTTCTCTTTTGTTGTAAATACCACCACCCACCTAGTAACACCATCTAGAAATCTAGGAGCCACATTTAGATTCTTCTTTGTCCTCACTTTCTATATATAATCAGTAAGTTTTAGTGATGCAACTCTTTAAACGTTTCTTCGTTTGTCCTCTTTTCTCATTTTTGTAACTACTATTCTGAATCTATAATCTCTTACTTGGATCACCCTAACACCCTTCAAATTTATCTCTCAGTTTCTGTACTTACCACTGTCACAAATCTCATCTTTCTAAAATGCAAATTCCAGCCTACTTCACTGGTATCTGACCAGTCTCTTGAATCAAGCTTCATATGCTAGCAACATGAAACCACTTTTAATTATTCTTCCTCACTATGTTTCTTCCTCCATACGTCTGCCTATATTGTTCTTTCCTTCTGGAAAACAAATCTCACTTTTTCTAGGCTAGCTACTTTCTATTCATCCTTTAAGAAGACAAATGTCACTTTCTTTCTTTGTTTAGTTGTTTCAAAGGTACTTAGTGCCTATTAGTGCCAGGCACTAATCACTGGGGTGATGAGGTGAATAAGACAAACAACATTCTTGCTCTCACGGAGCGGACAGTCTACTTGAAATAAGAGATAACAAGCAATAAAGCAAAAAACAATAACAAGTGCTATGAAGGAAAAAGAATAGGGTGTCTTATTTTAAAGTGATGCTTAAGCTGAAACTTAAAGGATGAGAAAACCAGCTAGAAGCAGGATAGGCATTCCAGGCAAAAAGGAGAGCAGATGCTGATCTCTGAACAGGAAGAATATGTCACATTTGAGGAACTGAGACAAGGCCAGTGAATATATGAACAATAGGAAGCAAGCCACAAGATGAAATCCAAGAGGCAGGCAGGGTCGGAACATGCTGCACCATGTGGGCCAAGTCAAGGGGCTTGGATCTTATTCTAAATGCAAGGGGAATCACTAAGTGTTTGAGCAGGAGAATGACATGATCTAATTTATGTCCTAAAAGATTACTCTGGGCTGCTACGAAGAGAATGGACTGCAGAGCAGAAGGCCAGCTAAGAAACTACTACAATAGTCAAGGTAATAAAATGTTGCTGGTTTGAAGTAAGGACATGTCAGCAGATGATAAAAATTAGAAAATTCAAGAAATATTTCATATAATCAGTAAGAAGTGGATCCAACGTGTGGAGGGAGAGAGGAGAAAAGACTTTAAATGATTCCCAGGTGTCTGGCTAGGGTAAAAGGTGGATGGTGGTTCCAACTGCTAAGGCTATGGGAAGGAGCTATACAGATACGATAGTCAATGCTTCAGTTTTCAGGTGATAAATCTGCAATGTTGTGAGACATCAAAGTGGAGTTGCCAAAAAGGCAGGTGAACATCTGAGAGTGGAGCTCAGAAAAAAGACATGAGTTAAATGCATAAGGTATAGACAATTTTTTTAACTTACTTTGAAATGATTTCTGACTTTCAAAAAATTGCAAAATAATATATACAGTTTCTGTATACCCATCACCCTGTATTAACATTTTGTGTAACCAGAGTAAAACTACAGAAAGAGAAAAATAACACGGAAACAATGTTAGTTAATAATTATATTAACTAATCTTATAGACTTTACTCAAATTTTGTCAATGTCCTTTTTCTGGTCCAGGATGCAATACAGAATCTCACATTGCATTTAGCTGTCCTGTCTTCTTAGTCTCTTCCATCCTAAAACAGCTCCTTAGTTTTAACTCTTTGCCCCTTGATCCTGTCAGTACTAGCCAGTTCTTTTGTACAATATTCCTTAATTTGAATTTGATGTTTCCCTGTGATTAGATTGAGGTTATCTATCTTGGTGTCCTTCTCAATGTAGCATACCAGGTAGCCAGATGTTTATTACCAGTGACACTAACTTCAGTTACACAGTTAAACTGGTATCTATCAGACATCTTATGGTGGAGATTCTTTGAGACTATACAAGTATGCTGTTTGTCATCTGTTTACACCCACTTATTTAGCATCCATACATGCTGATTTTCTATTTCCATCATTTGTCCTACATTAATTAGTGAGAATTCTACTATAAGAAAAAGTAATCCTTTCTCCCCAGTGTGTTTATTTATTTATATAGCAGCATTGGCTCATGGATATTTTATTCTATAGGCTTAAAACATTGTTTTTTAATTTTTAATATTTATTTTTTGAGAGAGACAGAGTGTGAGCAGAGGCGGGGAAGAAAGAGAGGGGGACACAGAATCCGAAACAGGCTCCAGGCTCTGAGCTGTCAGCACAGAGCCTGATGCGGGGCTCGAACCCACAAACCATGAGATTATAACTGGAGCCAAAGTTGGATGCTTAACTGACTGAGCCACTCAGGTGTCCCTAAAAAAATATTTTTAATGTTTATTTGTTTTGAAAAAGGGAGAGAGCACAAGCAGGGCAGGGGCAGAGAGAGAGGGAGGGAGACTCAGAATCCGAAGCAGACTCAAGGCTCTGAGCTGTCAGCAGAGAGCCCAACATGGGGTTCGAACCCACGAACTATAAGATCAAAACTTAAGCTGAAGTCAGACATTCAACTGACTGAGCCACCCAGGCATCCCTATACTATAGGTTTTGATCTGTAATTATTATTACTATTTGATTTGATGCTCAAATTGTCCCAGTTTGGTTACATGGAGCTCCTTCAAGTTGGCTTCAATGTCCTTTCTACATGGCTTCATTATTTATTTGTAGAACTTTCTTACTTTCTGACTCCACATATGCTCTGAGCTCATCTTGTATTTTCCCTGCTCAAGTCCTGAAATCAGCCAATACTTTAAAAAAAAGAATCAGGTTCTCTTTATTGGAGCAGCTCTGAAATAACAGATAACACTAATCCTAATACTAGAGCCATTAGCCACATGTGGCTATATAAATTTAATTAAAATTGGACAAAATTAAAAATTCAATTATTGAGCTCCACTAGCCATATTTTAAGTTTTTAATAGCCACATATGACCAGTAGCTACCATATTGGACAGTTAAGTTATAAACCATTTTCATCATCATTAAAAGATCTATTGGACCATACTGATTGGAGAATGATATTTAGATGCTCAGTATGTTCATTGTTGCTGGGATGACACTGCTTCCAGGTCTTCTGCATGAATAGAGCTAATATACATACACACTCACACAAACAACCCTATAGCTATAAGACAATTTCACTCTGAGAATTCTGCCTTCAAAGGAGAACAGAGAAATGGGGATGGCAGCTAGAGGAGGAGGGTGGAGATAAGGTCTGGGGAGGCATGCCTTTTTAGGATAGGAGATCCTAGAACATGTTTTACATTTTGAGGAGAACAATCTAAAAGAGAAGGTAAAGCTGATGAAACAGAAGAAGGAATAAGTGAAGGAGCAAAGTCCTTGAGTAGGGGAAACAGATGGAAATTCAGAGACCACCCCCAACAAGAGAGGGGCACCTCCTCTACTAGAACATAAAGACAAAACGATGGATGCCAATACAGGTTTGCAGATTTAGATTCAGGAAAATATGACCAATTTACAGATTATAATGATGGAGAATCTCACAGGTGTTATTAGAGAAGCAGAGTAAAACTCCAGGGCAGTTACAAATACCCATGCAGGGTTTATGATCATGAATTTAAAGTAAAATCAGTCTTTTTTTATTTTCTCCAGCAATAATATTCAGGTGCAAACTGAACACAGAGAGACTAAGTTCATTTATACTAGGATTGTTCCAGATAAATAAGAAGGATGAATAAAAGAGCAAGGAAGTTGTTGGAAAAGTGCAAGAAAAAATGATTACAGTGATAGATCATGGAAAACAACCTAGAAGGAAGTGAAAAAATAAAAATGGGTAAGAATGTGGTAAAGATCAATGGGTAGAAGTCTTACTGAAATTTCAGAAATGTTGCAGTGAGGAGCTTCCAGGTCTGGAAGATAACAGTAACTGCTAGGATATGAACCTTTCCACACATTACCCCCCAACTGTAAATTCAGCAAGTAGCACAAAGAAAACAACACATAATACTATGCTTTCAGTGGTACTAAAAACCAGAATACCACAAACCTCTAAAAGCTGAGAAATCAACAATAAATTCTGCAAAGTTGCTATTGGAGCTCTGGTGTTGCAGGCCAAGGAGTATGGACTGTGGAGGTTCAAGTGAAAGAGAAGAGAAAGAAGAAAAGAATACAGACCATCATGTGCCCATACAAAGACCTACTTGTTAACATTTATAGCAGCTTTCTCTATAATCACCTCAAACTGGAAACAATTCAAATATCTGCCAAGTGATGAATAGAGAAACAAATTCAATACAATGGAATACTACCCAATGAAGTAGCTTTAAAAACATTTTTTTTAATCTTTATTTATTTTTGAGAGAGGGACAGAGTGTGAGCAGGGGAGGAGCAGAGAGAAAGGGAGACACACAATCCAAAGCAGGCTCCAGGCCCCGAGCTGTCAGCACAGAGCCCGATGCAGGGCTTGAACCCACGAACCACGAGATCATGACCTGAGCCGAAGTCAGATGCTCAACTGATTGAGCCACCCAGGCGCCCCGTGAAGTAGCTTTAAATGAGAAAAAACAACCAGCAGATGACAACACAGAGATAACATCGATGTTGGAGTTATCTGACAAAAATGTGAAAGCAGCCATCCTAAAAATGATTCAATGAGCAATTACATCTGAAATATGAAAAGTTTCAGCAAAAAAATAGAAAGTCATTAAAGAAAGAAAAGATATAAATAAGAATCAAAAGCAAATTTTAATACTTAAAACCAAAAGAAGCTTGACAGATGGGCTTAACAGTAGAATGGAGGGGACGGAGGAAATAATCAGCGAGCTTAAAGACAGAACAGCAGAAACTACTCAATATGAACAAGGGAGAGAAAATAGACTGGGGGAGGGGAAGTGGGGGTGGGAAAAGCAGAACCTCAGGGACCTGTGGGACTATAATAGAAGATCTAACATTTATGCCATTGAAATCTCAAGAGAAGAGGAGAAAGATAGCAAGGCTGATGGAGTATTACAAGAAATAATGGCCAATAATTTCCCAATTTGGCAAAGGATGCAAACATACAGATTCAAGAAGCTGACTGAACATAGCAAACAGGATAAACTCAGAGAAATCTATGTCAAAATACCTCATAGTGAAACCAAAACACATAGAAAACTAAAGGCAAAATCTTCAAAGTAACCAGGGAGAAAAAGTGCATTACCTGCACAGGAAATAGAATTACAGTGAATTCAAAAAACCACAGAGGCCAGAATCAAGTGATATATTTTTCACGTGCTGAAAAAAAAAGAGCTATCAACCAAGAATTCTATATCCATTGAAAATATCCTTCAGGAATAAAGAAAAAAATCAAGACATTCTCAGATAAAGGAAAACTAAGACAATGTATCATTTATAGACCTACCCTAAAAGAACAGTAAAAGGAGATTCTCTAAACAATAAGACAGAGATAAAAGAAGGAATCCTAAAACAACAGGAAAGAAAAAAGAATATGGAAAGGGCAAAAATATGGGCAAATACAACAAACTTAGACTTCCCCTCTCTAATTTTTCTAAATTGTGTTAGATGGCTGAAGCAAAAATTGTAATACTGATGTGGTTCTTAATGTTTTCAGGGGAAACATTAAGATAATTATACTATAGAATGGTGGAGGGTAAAGGGATTTAAAAGAAGGTAAGGTTTCTACACTTTATTCTAACCAGTAAAACAGCAATACCAGTAGACTACAATAAGTTATATATGTATAATGTAATCCTAAAGCAACCACTAAAAAACTACACAAAGAGATAGAAAAACAGTACAGGTAAATCAAAATGGAATTCTAAAAAATGTTCAAGGAACTCAAAGGAAAAAGAAAACAGTAAAAGAGAAGAGAAAAACCAAAAAGTGGCAGATTTAAGCTTAACACATCAGTAATTACATTAAAAGTAAATGCTATAAATTCACTAAAGAAAAGACTGGCAGAGTGGGTTTTAAAAAGTGACACCCACCTATATTCTATCTATAAGAAACTACACAAAATTGGATGGATCTGATTGAAAAAGCCAATCTCAAAAGGTTATATATGATAAGACTCCATTTACATAACATTCTTGAAATGACAAAAATATAGATATGGAGACAGATTAGAGGTTGCCAAAGGTTACAAATGTTAGTGGGGGAAGGAATGGGTGTGAGTATAACAGGGTAGCATAAGGAAGATATTTATTGTGACAGAAAGATTATGTATCTTGATTGTGGCAGTTACCACAAATCTACGCATATGATAAAAGATATACAACATACTGTACAGTATACAATGTCAATTTTCCAGTTTTTACATTGTATTATAGTTATATAAGATGTAATTTTTGAGAAATACTGAGCGAAGGGTACACAGAACCTCTCCATACTTTGTAATTTCTTATAAATCTATGATTATCTCAAAAGCAAGAAGTTAAAAAAAAAATCAAACTGCCACAGTTCAAATCCAGGCTCTACCACTCCCTGTACAAACTTGGGCTCATTTAACCAATCTGTGTATTGTTTTATCACCTGTAAAATAAGGACAAGAGTATCTACCAAGTTATAATAATAAATAAATAATACCTAAAAAAAAGATTGAACTCCTGATATATGCAACAACGTGGATGAATCTCAAAAGCATTATGCTAAATGAAAGAGGCTAGTCACAAAAGCCTACATATTATATGAATCTGTTCATATGACATTTTGGAAAAGGCAAAACTATAGGGACTAAAATCAGATCATGGTTGCCTGGAACTGAGCATAAGGAGAGGGGACTGAACACATCTCTGAGTAATGCGTTTTATTAGAGTTTCGACTTTTGAAGTTGTGCTAATATTCTACATATTAAAAAAATAGAAGTAAACAACAAGAATGGGGGCAAAATCCCATTAACCTGAATGCAAACAAACCAAACCAAATGAAACCAAACCAACTATTTCAAATGTTATAACATAACCAAAGTGAGCAGGGGAGGGAGTGGTGGAAAGGGACTACTCCACATACTTGCACTATATGCTTCTCAGTCTAGGGGGAAAAATACTGCAAACAAATCTTGAGCTGTTTTTAGTAAGTAAATCCAAACTGAGGAACATTAAAAAAAACAAAAACAAAAGGACTTCAAAAATCTCAATACCATAAAAGATAAAGAAAAGCTAAAAACGATTACTGGTTGAGGAGATTAAAGAGACATGTAAACTAAATGTAATACATGATCTTGGACTGGATCCTTTCTTGGAGAAGAAAAAATACTTTAAAGGGAGTTATCGGGACAGCTGACAAAAGTAAAATATAATAACTGTAGATTAAAGTACTGGAATATAAAAAGCATACATTATACTTTAAAAAAATTTTTTTTTCAATGTTTTTATTTATTTTTGAGACAAAGAGAGACAGAGCATGAGCAGGGGAGGGGCAGAGAGAGAGGAAGACACAGAATCTGAAGCAGGCTCCAGGTCCGAGCTGTCAGCACAGAGCCCAATGTGGGGCTCAAACTCACAGACTGTGAGATCATGACCTTAGCTGAAGTCCAACACTCAACCAACTGAGCCACCGGGGCACCCCATACATTATACTTTTATTGTAACAATGTTGAGCTTCCTGAGTTTGATAATTGTATTACGGTTATTTAAGAGAATATACTTACTCTTAGGACTATACACTGATATATTAAGGATCATGATATATGCAACCTTCCTTAAAAGAGTTCTACGGGTACCTGGGTGGTTCAGTCGGTTGAACGTCCAACTCTTGATGGCAGCTCAGGTCATGATCTCACAGTTCGTGGGATCAGGCCCCATGTTGGGCTCCATGCTGATAGTGCAGAACCTGTTTGGGATTCTCTCTCTCCCTCTCTCTCTGCCCCTCCCCTGCTTGCACTCTCTCTCTCTCTCTCTCTCTCTCTCTCTCTCTCTCTCTCTCAAAATAAACTTAAAAAAAAAGAGTTCTAAAAAAAGTAATATTATATATTTAATAAACATAAATAAATAAAGAGAGACAGAGAGGAGGAGAGAGGGAGGGGAAAATGCCTCAAAGGGGCTGGGGTGTTCATAATAAGGAGAATAAATTATAGTCTAGAGAGAAACACTCACCCCACTGTAAGGTAAGTGGGTATGGTAGAAAACAGCATCTAATTGAGAAGGCAGTAAAGGAAACAGTAACTCAGGGGATATTCAGATTATTAGTTAATACAAAGAGAAAAAGAAGTCAGGGATATCCAGTAGTTTGTTGATAACACAGAGGAAAAGTTTGGGTGGAAGAGAAAAGAGAGAATTAGGCTTGAACAGATTTCCAGAGCAGTTAGAAGATTAGAGTCTGAACCTCAGAAAATGACTTGAGGGCAAAACAGGAATTTTTAAGTAGGTGAGAATCAATACATTCTCAAGGTAGCCATTTAGTTTTAGTCCCAGGGTTCCTAATGCTCAGCTCTGTGGTATCAGTCTCTTCTCTAGAGGCCCTCTAATAGGAAGCCTTTCCAATTCTCTTCTGCCAGGTAGTTAGACACGTTTATCCATGATCCTGTAACAGCCCCTTGCCTAACTCTATCATTTAACCCACATTCAATAAATAAGGCTGAATGAATTAATGACTTATCACAACCTGAGTAGACTAGACATAAGAAAACAAACTGGAAATCAACTTAATAAAGGAACAACACAGCAGAGTTTCATTTTTCAAAAAAGTTTCTGAAGTATATAAAATAAGGTGTGGGCTTAAGGTTCAAAGAATACAAAATGGAGAATTATTTCCAGTTGATTTTGGTAAAAGAAATATGCTTACTGTACAACAAGCTGCTGGCACACAGTTCCATTCTCTGTTATCAGTTCATTCAGTTTTAATTCAAGGTGAACTTTACCCTATAATGAGAAAAAAAAAAATTGGCAAACTGAGTAGTCTATTTTGCTGACAAATTATTAAAGGTATGTACTTTTTCAAATGGTACCTAAAATATTTAGTTATTCACTAACTAAATTTGTGATCCCTAGCACATGGCTTTGCCCATATTAAGTACTCGTTAAATGACTAATAACCAACGATGTAGATCTAGTCAAATGCTTATATCAGACACGGCATTCAAATCTAAGAATGTAATCCCAGTTCAAAAAGTATTTATGAATCTCAATTACCATAGATTTTTTTAAAAAGGTAGCATTTATGTTTTAGGAAACTTTGAAATGAAAGCAAATTATAAAATATAGAATGCTTTTTCCAGAAAATCTAAACCATCAATAAGGATAGAGGCAGTATCATTATACGTCGAGAGAAATCATACAATTCTGAAAAATAAAACTAAGTTAGAGCTAGTAAGACTCAAGTTGTCAACACTTCTCTGAAAATTAAAGACTTATGGAATATCTACTATATTTTAGTAGTCACTCACTGTAGGGCTGGGTAGGAATCAATAGATATATAAGACAACAATCACTGCTTATAAGAAGCTCGCAATCTAGTGGGAAGACAATAAACAAAAGATAATATAGGACCAAGAGCCCTAATGAAAAAAATGGGATACCGAAAATAAATGAGTACTTTCTTAATTAGCTGTTAATAAATGGGAGTTGTAAAAATCCAGTACTACATATAAATTTAAAGCAAACTCAACTTCTCATGAAATGAAGGCATAGGGACAATACAATCTGGAGCTTGATATTTTCATGCTGCCACCAGTGATGAGCAATTCTAAACTGGTTATGAGCAATTCTGAAGTGGTTAAGAATCAGTCTTGGATTACCTCCACCCAGCTGACATGACAAATTCTCACAGTAGAGATTTCAGGGGTGTGATGTCTAGGGGCTGATGACGTAAGTAATTTCATCAGAGATAGGAAAGTTCATTATCAAGTCACTGTTCCTCTTTGGAATAACCCCTTTCAGACATTCTTTCACAGTAATCTAACCTGAATCGGCCTCATTATCTTATGAGGGTTTGCTCCGTAAGCGTGAATCTGAGGTGCATTAACTACAAAGCTCAGGGTTAGATGCGTAGTGAGGAGCAACAACACTGATTGGTGGATCTCAACACAAAAGTCTGCATGAGAAAGCTAAGTTCTAAAGAAACAAAAGCATTAGCAGTAGTAAAATTGGAAGTTAGGTGGAACTGGAATTAAACTAAGCCAATTTTCCACTAAAAATTCAGGCACAACTATCGATAAATTCACATAAAATTTATAAAATTGGTCATTAATTCTACTTTAATATTCACAACCCCTACTACTAGACAATGACCCAGAAGAGGTTCATGATATGTAGTAATTTTTAATATTACTCAACTCGAATTTTCAATCATCTTTGCTGTCAGGCCAGCATACGTGTGTCACTTACTAAGTGAGCCTAGCCAACTGCATCAACATTTGCAGCTCAAAGCAATTTTACTATTTTAACATGTATGCATTTAATGGTCGAAACTGTATGCTAACAAGGCACTCCCAACAGTCTCTCAGGAAATATCTAGGATCTATCCTAGTTCTAAAACAATTGAAACTATTAAAATAAGAGTAGGGAAAAAAAAGTACAATAGTTCCATTCACAACTAAAAATCATAGCACTGCATCAAGTAAAGCCTAGAAATAAAAAATGTATATATTTAATGGGATTCTACTAGGAATCATTATCATTCAGTCAGAGCCTACCTAATACGTTCATTATTCCTACTGGCTGTTGAAGAGACCATTCCTTTGGTATTAGTCAGCAATAACATAATTGTGTATTTAACCTGGTCAAGAAAAGACTGGGGACAGAATAGGTAACCACAAGACATATACTGTCAGGGTGGAACACTAAAATTAAAAAGCATTATGAATTAGGGGCATCAGGGTGGCTCAGTTGGTTGGACATCTGACTCTTGATTTGGCTCAGGTCATGATCTTGTGGTTTGGGGTCGAGCTCTGTGCTGATAGCAGGGAGCCTACTTGGGATATTCTCTCTCTCTCTCTCTCTCTCTCTCTCTCTCTGTCTCAGGGTCAAGCCTTGCGTACGGCTCTGCACAGATAACAGGGAGCCTGCTTGGGATTCTCCCTCTCTTCTTCTCTCTCTCAAAATAAAGAAATAAACTTAAAAAAAAAAGCATTATAAGTTAAATCAAGGAAATTATCATTTCTAAACTATGAAACACTACCTCATTGTATACTTTAACATGAAAGTATGTACATGATACTTAGCAAAAGAAACAAGTTAGAAAATAGGGTGTATAATGTTAATTTGGAAAAATGAAACATACTATATATATTACTATATGAATTTACTACAAGTCATCTACTAAAACACTGACAGAAGTTATCTTTGGTTGGTAGGATTTCAGATTTTTTTGCTCATCTAGATTTTAAGACTTTCTACTACCAAAGAGTCCTGTTTTTTAGGAAAAATAAAGTTTTAAAAAATTACTTGAAACTACTTTTCAGTATTAGAAACCCAAATCTATGAACATCTTAGAGAAAATATTTAGTATTCCTTAATACATTCATACAAAAGTTTGGTTTTATTTACATCTGTCATCATTTTATAGATTTGGATTATAGCAAAACAAGTTAGGTATTTTTTGTTTTGTTTTGTTTTTGGAGAGGGTAGTTTTGGGTTCAGCAAAACATTTCCTAGTCTCCTCTGAAGCCAGGTGATAGTGGCTAAGGACAGCCATATGATACAATTTTGGCCAATAATATATAAGTAGAAGTTGCTGGTGGGGCATCTGAAGAAGCTTGTTGAATGGGACTCCCTAACTGCAGCAGTGGCTTGAGAGGCTGAAGAACTTAAACAAGGCAGTCTACAGTCTCATGGTGCTGGGCATATAAAAACTGGAGCCCAAGGCCCAACAAGGTAGAGTGCCACTGGCAAATACACAGGCTTTCTGTTGGAACCTCTGAAGGACTATGCCTAAAGAGTAAGAGTGAACAACACTGACCAGCCTGTACAAAGACCAAAACTGGGGTGCCTGGGTGGCTCAGTCGGTTACGAGTCTGACTCTTGATTTCGGCTCAGGGCACAATCTCACAGTTAGTGAGATCAAGCCCCATGTCAGATTTTGTGCTGATAGCAAAGAGCCTGCTTAGGATTCTCTCTGCCCCTCCCTAGCTTGTGTATGCATGCACACTCATTCTCTCTTTCCCAAAATAAATAAACGTTAAAAAAAAAGAAAGAAAAGAAAAACAAAACAAAAACAAAGACCAAAACTTAGCCTAGAATCAGCCAAACCCCTAACCTCTAGATATGCCAAAAGTAAAAAACTAAATCTTCGGGGCGCCTGGGTGGCTTGGTCGGTTAAGCATCCGACTTCGGCTCAGGTCATGATCTCACAGTCTGTGAGTTTGAGCCCCGCGTCGGGCTCTGTGCTGACAGCTCAGAGCCTGGAGCCTGTTTCAGACTCTGTGTCTCCCTCTCTCTCTGCTCCTCCCCTGTTCATGTTCTGTCTCTCTCTGTCTCAAAAATAAATAAACGTTAAAAAAAATAATAAAAAAAAAAAACTTTATAAAAAAACCTAAATCTTCTCTGAAGGAAAAAAACCATCATCATCCACAGCTTCAAGTTATATCTAAACTATTTCATATTTTTCAATGTTCAGCATTCCATCAAAACTTATGAAGCATGCCAGAAGACATACACCAGAAACAAAAACGAAAATAAAAACCAACAAAAAGCAGTCAATTTACAGGAGATGCAGATGTTGGAGTTAACTGACAGAGGTCAAAATAACTGCTTAACGGGGCGCCTGGGTGGCTCAGTCGGTTGAGCATCCAGCTTTAGCTCAGGTCATGATCTCACAGTCTGTGGGTTCGAGCCCCACATCGGGCTCTGTGCTGACAGCTCAGAGCCTGGAGCCTGCTTCAGATTCTGTGTCTCCCTCTCTCTGCCCCTCCCCTGCAAACGGTCTGTCTTTCTCCATCTCTCAATAATAAATAAATGTTAAAAAAAATTTTTTTTAAATAGCTGCTTAAAATATTTACTAAGGTAGACAACAAAATGAAAAAGCCAACAAAACACTGAAAACTATAAAGTGTATCAAATGAAAAATTTAGAATTAGGCAATAAAATAACCACAATGATGTATTCAACAGCAAATTAACCACAGCTGAAATGAGAACTGGTAAGATGGGAGATAAATTAGTCAGTGGAAAATATCTACAGTGAAGCACAGAGAGGGGGAAAACATAAGAGACACAGGAAAACATAGGAAAATGGTCTATTATTCATGTAACTGGAGTCCCAGAAGAGGAGACAGATAAAATAGGGAAGGAGAGAAAAAAAAGATATAGAAATAATTGCCTGGAATTTTCCAAAACTAAAGAAAGACATCAAGGCAGAGATCTAAGAGCCCCTATGAACACCCATAGGATAAACATAAAACCATATGAAGGCAGAGCATAGTAAAACTGCTAAAAGCAGATCAAAAGAAAATCCTAAAAGCAACTAGAGAAAACGGAGACGTTAGCCACAATGAACCAACTACAAGACTCTGATAAGAAACTATGTTTGATGATAAATATGCAATGTGATTTGGTCCATTACTGCTTTCTTATTACCCAATCTCCTAAGGGAGGTTCAATGACAAAATAGTATACTTTTCATATATGTCAGAAAATATTGGGAAGATTAGATAACTGGCAAGGTATTTTCTGTGTTTTATTTAAAGTAAACCAAATGAGGGGTGCTTAGGTGGCTCAGCCAGTTAAATCTCTGATTTTGGCTCAGGTCATGATCTCCCAGTTTGTGAGTTAAAGCCCTGCGTTGGGCTTTGTGCTGACAGTTCTGAGCCTGGAGCCTGCTTCAGATTCTCTGTCTCCCTCTCTCTCTGTACCTCCCCAGCTCGTGCTCTGCTTCTCTCTCTCTCTCAAAAATAAATAAACATTAAAAAAATAAAGTAAACCAAATTCTTGGGAGCTATTCTATATATATCTTGTAGCAATGATTACGTTAAGTTGATATATGCGATTATATCACATTAATTTGTACTAGGAAGCATATTTAGGAACTTATATTACTCTAGGATTATATGAAAGTTGAATATTTTATATTAAATATTGTTAACTTTATTTCAATCACTTTTACAAAAGTTCACACAAAAATCTGTATTTTTGTAGAAGATATCATGAGAATTTCTGCATAGTTTCAGAAACTCAGGTGAATTACAAGTATTTGGGCAAAACCCAATGCACATACTTAAAAACTTCTTCAGTCTAGATTTTTTTTTTAGTTTTTATCACAAAATACTACATTATAACAACCATTCCACATAAAAGAACTCAGTATATTTTAACTGGTGGGAAGTTTTCTTTATATGGGGGGTGGGAGGGGAAATCCCAACTTCTTGTTATCTGACAGATATTTTCATATATAGTAAATCATTTTGGACACAATTAGCTGTCAGATAAAAAACAAAATAAAGGTTTTACTTAATCTCTCTTATTTATGGGTAGATTTGTTCTTCTCCTTAAAGAAGTATTTACTGGGGCGCCTGGGTGGCTTGGTCGGTTAAGCGTCCGACTTTGGCTCAGGTCAAGATCTCACGGTCCGTGAGTTCGAGCCCCGCGTCAGGCTCTGTGCTGACAGCTCAGAGCCTGGAGCCTGTTTCAGATTCTGTGTCTCCCTCTCTCTCTGCCCCTCCCCTGTTCATGCTCTGTCTCTCTCTGTCTCAAAAAAATAAATAAATAAATAAACGTTTAAAAAAAAATTAAAAAAAAAGAAGTATTTATTACAATCTAGAATGGCTCCTGTTATTTCACATTTACAATTTTACAAATGAAGTTTTTACAAAATTAACCTGTAACAATGAATTATACCTTTATGTTCACTGTGTTTTAATCAGGCATGTAACAAAACCCAGATGTATGTACTATTAGGTATGATCATCGCATTTATTGTTTGTAATACTTGTTTAAAGTGTAGGGCAGAGGCCATATTAAAAAAAAAACATAAAACAATCAATAGCTTATGGCATGATCCAGAAATTCAAGATAAGCTTGTTGGTAAAGACTTATTAACTAAGTCATTACATCAAAAAGACACGATTGACAGCGCATCTGGATTTACTGCTTGTACAAGTTGTATGAGACAAACACCCTTAATTAATGAGAGTACCAACTTCTCCAGATAACAGATATGGCTTAATCAGTCTTATGTAAAGGCATACTCTTTATCACAGCACCTAAGAACTAAAGAAAGGAAAAATACCTCAAGTTTGTTGTGAATTCTAGGACCTTATAGCTAAGAGCATGGCCGCTGATCACTGAAGCCAAAAAGAGGATTTATAGAAAGAGGCACCCACAGAATCCATATTAACTTTACTTATGTGGAAAAGAGTAGGAGAAAGAACACTAAGTTTAGTAGGATGATAACCACAAGCAGAAACTGAGGAAGAGAATGCTTCAAAAACAAAGAGTGGTCCACTGTATCAAAGCTGCTGGAAGATCATGTAAGAGGGGGACTGAAAAATGTCCACCAGACTTATTGATACAACGTCATGGATAATATCATGGAGAGTCTTTTGTGTTCTCCCTCTGGCCCATTGTGGGGTATGAAGGCAGATAAGAGAGGGTTAGGAAGAGAATGGTTCAAATGGAGGGAGAAACTGCAAAACAAAAACAAAAAAGAAACAGAAAAAAAAGTGGAGAAAAATACATTCATGAAATAGTAATAATATCTCAAATGTCTGAAAACTGAAATTCTCATTAAAAAATTTTTTTTAACGTTTATTCATTTTTGAGACAGACAGAACGTGAGCGGGTGAGGGGCAGAGAGAGAGGGAGACAGAGAATCTGAAGCAGGCTCCAGGCTCTGAGCTGTCAGCACAGACTCCAAGATCATTACCTGAGCCAAAGTCAGACATTCAACCAAATGAGCCACCCAGGCACCCTGAAAATAACTTTCATTTTTAATGGCAATAATAAAGCATCCGGGAAACAATCCAAAGTAAGAGGTTAGTGTTCTTTGTAATTTTCAACTGTTTTGATATAAAACCCATCTTACTACTACTGGGATCTTTTCATTTGAAGGCTAAATTACATTTCTGCATATTACTTCCCTACAACTTCAGAACTGAAGGGAATCCTATACAATGAAGTTCTCATTTCACAGATGAAGATTCTCAGACAACAACAGGTTAGCAACTGTTTTGGGTACAAATGCCAATTAGTGGTAGAGCTGGGAAAACAAACATCTTCCCCTCTGAGGGAGAGATGCCAATAATTTATTCCACCCAAACCCTTTCTTAGGGGAGATGCCTACCCAAAGTCCCAAAATAGACTGCTTTACAGTAACTTTGCCCCAATCATACCAATTAGAATGCGGTGGACATATGACCCAAGTTGGGCCAAATGCTCTAAATTGTGGCAGAGAACTAAATCAGATCTTAGAAGGTGAGGGGTTGTAGGGTCACGTAAACTCAGGCTGATGTGGGCATTTTTTTAGCTGTCAGGAAGAGATTAGAGAGAAACAGAAGTGAGAAACATGTAATCTCATCAGATATACAAAATGAATACAAGGGAATCTCATCATTAAATAGTGGGTTTTGTTCCTTTCATTTTGCAAAGTGAATAGTATTAAAATGAGAGTACAAGATAGGAAATATTAACTATTCATTTTACAAAATAAGAGGGAAGGAAAAAACACTAAACAGTGAGCACTTATACTCAACGAGCATAGTGAGCATATGAATAAGAAAATATGAATCAGTGGATTCAGTTCCCAAGTGCCCCTTGCAGTATCTACTGCTGCACTGAGTGAAAGTCCACAGTTTAAAGATACAACATAGGGGGGCCTGGGTGGTTTGGTCAGTTAAGTGTCCAACTCTTGATTTTGGCTCAGCCGTTCATGGGATTGAGTCCACGATGGGCTCTACACTGACAAAACAGAGCCTGTGTGGGATCCTCTCTCTCCCACCCTCTCTCTACCCCTCCCCCACTCACGTTCATACACTCTCTCAAAATAACTAAACGTTAAAAAAAGATACAATACATATTTTTCATTCACCATGGTCCCGAATGCAAGCCAACTATTTTATGTAGTAGTCAACCAAAAACAAACTACCCAATACTTTAGTGCACTTTATGAGAAGTTAAAATCTTTTCAAAAATAATTTGACTATGTAAACTGTATCTAGATTATTATTGTAAGAACCTGATCTCCACTTAAAAGGCAGCTCCTCTTAAGTAAATGCCTGACAACTTCCAGCTCTCACTGGCCATACCAAATTTCCTGTAATTATACTCTAAGAAGTTCCCTAGGAACTTTCAAATGCCCCTCCCTTTTTCTTTAAGCTAATCTGAGTAGGCTTCTGTTCCTTATACTCAGATGTTCTCTCCTAATAACCTGCTGAAGCCTTTTCATGCCCAACAGTACAAATAGTGAAAAGCAAGAAAGCTTTTTTAGAATCAGACAAGATCTCTATTGGAACCATGGTTCCATCACCTAATAGTTCTATGACTTTGGAGATATCATTTAACCTCTATGAATCCATTTTCTATATTTGTACAATGGAGTTATTAAGGCTACCTACAATACATTTCATAATGCTTTTCTGAAGATTAAATGAGAAAATGTATATTAAGTACTTAGTACTGTGCTTGGGATACACCATCTAATCACTAACAGTAACTACTAGGCGGAATCCCTACTGAACCCATTCCTTCTCGGGATGGCTCCATCAACTGCTCTTATTTCCGTGGTATTTTGTAAAATTCCATAAAATTTATGCAAGTGAACAAATCTATTAACAAAGTAGGATTTGTATGAAACGTAGGCTACTCTTCTATCTTTTCTAGGCTCACAAAGTTAATTTAGTATTCCTGTATCAGTTTTGGGGCCAAACAACAGTATTTCCAATAGTACCATATTAACCTGAAAGGTGTTCTACATCCTCCCAGCCACTAAGCCACTAATGTACTCTTCTTTCTAAAATGTGTTTAAAATTTGGGGGCACCTAGGTGGCTCAGTTGGCTGAGCGTCTGACTTCGGCTCAGGTCATGATCTTACAGTTTGTGGGTTCGAGCCCTGCATCAGGCTCTGTGCTGAGAGCCTGCTCAGAGCCTGCAGCCTGCCTCAGATTCTGTGCCTCCTCTCTCTCTGCCCCTCCGCGGCTCATGCTCTGTCTCCCTCCGTCTCTCAAAAATAAATGTCAAAAAAAAAAATCTAAAGTGTGTTTAAAATTTTTTAAAAATGTTTATTCATTTTTGAGAGATACAGAGCATGAGAAGGGGAGGGGCAGAGAGAGAGGGAGACACAGAATCTGAAGAAGGGTCCAGGCTCTGAGCTGTCAGCATAGTGCCTGATGCAGGGCTCTAACTCATGTACCATGAGATCACGACCTGAGCTGAAGTTGGACACTCAACCGACCGAGCCACCCAGGTGCCCCTAAAGTGTATTTTAAAGGGACCTTACTAATTATCATTTAAGCAAAAGACTTGTAAAGGTTAATAACTCATGGTCATGAAAATCATTCATAACAAATAAAAAATGTTGACATTATCTCTAACAATGAAATGCTATTTCCAGGATTTTATGATTCAGAGACGAGTTTTACACACTCAACTGAATTAAATCCTGTTATCTAATACTAATCTCTAAATCCATCTCCAAGAATTACATATTCCAGAGAGATTTCTACTTTTTGAGAGTTGGGGGACTTAGATCTTTTAGCAAACTTATACTGGCCATAAGAATGAATTTTAATAAATTACATCTTTAATATAAAACTCAAATTTCATTTTATACCAAATTATCAAAACCTTTTCTTGTCTCACTTTTTGTTAAAACTATTAAAAAGGAAAAGCTTTAATAGTTTTAAATTAAAAACTTTAAGACTTTCATATCTGCCTTTTGGTAAAGGTATATTATGAAAATGGCCACCTGAGTGACTGATGGTAAACAGGTATTTTATATTTGTGTAGCAATTAACAGTTTTTAAAACACTGTTAAAAATATTTCACTTAATTCTCACAACCATAGGCATCAACATGGCAACTTTTATTTCGATTTTATAGAAATAAAATTCAAGGTCAGTAAAGCAACCACATATGAAAATTAGGATCTAAATTTTCTGACTTCTTGTGCAAAAGCCTTTCCATTTTGTCACACTGTCTTCCACCTGTGTGGTATACAATAGTGGCTAACTGGAATCTGAATAACAGTTACTGCCAAATAGAATGAAAAGAACATTAAAATGAGGTAGAGTGAATAAAATAGGAAAAGTTTCAATTATATTTTGTACTTAAGAAGGGGTTTTATATACAAACACTTAAGTTTTTGAGAATTTAATCAAAGAGAACGCTTGAGAGGTTATGAGGAAATAGAGACACACGCACTTTATTTGCAAATATCTGTGGGTGCACGTAAAGCACTTTTTCTTGTCTTAAACTTCTGTTTGAGTCACAGCGGCAAATTATAACTTCTTTTGGAGAGGAAGAATTCTGCTTGCAGTATGTCCTCGGGAAATGGTTTCACAATCCTTACCATATTTTATAAATAAACAGGGTTACAAAAAAAGGATTCCCTTCAGATAGAAATAACAATTTCTAAGAGAAACTCAGACTTTTCAGAAAGAAATAGAAAGTTAAGCTACCTGGCTAAACATGTATTTTTACTCACATATAGAATCTGTAAGAACTCTTATTCTGGCAAGAGGAAAGAAGAGCTTTAAAAAGGTAATAATACCCTTCCAAATAAAAAGAAGGGTGAACAACAGGAAGGGCGGGTGTGGGAATGAAAGGCTCTGCAAGGTGGGCTCAGGCATGGTTTGAATGAATATTTTCCCAAGACTAGTTTATTAAGAGAATAAACATCCTGGTCAAAACAGATAAAATCACAGACTTCTGGGATTCTCTTCAAAGTAAGAATTAACGTAGCTTTTCTCTTAAAAAAAATTTCCCAACCAAAAAAATTAATAATTTGCCATTGCGACTCGAACAAAAGAACTAAAACAGGAAAAAATGTCCCCCTAACATAACTTCCCCAAACTCTCTCTCTCTCTCTCTCTTTCTCTCTTTCTCTCTCTCTCTCTCTCTCTCACACACACACACACACACACACACACACACACACACACACACGCATTATTCTTGAATTCAAGGCAAGGCATTTCTTTCCAGCTATATATTACCTAAAGGTGTATAATATTTGGTCCCAGAATTTAAAGTAATGTGTAATAGCGCTGTCTGTATAAACTAGAATAGTTTGTTTTCCACACACTTTCTGCATGCTGACAATCACTTATACCACTTAAGCCTTAGTATTTACCTGAACCTCTGAATTGGAGTCAACAGGCTGTAGTAAAAACCAAGTTTCTTTGCCACTGTGGTTACATAAGTCTTCTTTTTTGATGGCTACTTTTCCTATAGGAAACAATGTAAGAGAAACATATTTTGTATAATCATTAGCACTGCTAAAAAAAATCATTAGCACTATTATATGTAATACTTTTAGAAAATATTTTAAAATAATTTGTACCTACTGATATTAAAAAATCCACTTTTTTTTTCTCATTAAACTTTTGCTTTAATGGTTCTAAAATTCTATTACAGATTTTTGGTCAAGTTGTTTTCTATATCCTAAAGAATGAAAAAGTGCCTCAGTTCCCCCTGCCCCTTGGCAGACCCTTTTCTGGGTCATTTTGAATCAGGGGATTAGACAAAAATTCAGTTGTATTTACATGCAAATGAATTTTTTAGTACTTACTCAATAGATTCACGTTTTTACCCAAAGTTCATTCCATGTAAAAAGCAATGTACAATGACAGCGTAAACTAATCCTCCCAAACCTTTAACACTATGAATAAACCGTATGTTCTATCTAGACGGACATATTTGCATTTAATAAGAGTTCACAAGTTCCAATTGAGAGAAAAAGATGAATACCATATATCACTAACAATTTTAAAAACTGACTTGAAAATTACAGATTAAGACAATAATTTTCTTTAAAATCTGCTTTTATCAAAACATTATACACACTGCTTATGTTGCTTCAATGCATACCAAAAAATAATAACAATGATAAATAATAATAATAATCAGGGCAGTTCCCTAAAGAGTTTCTACCTCTTAGAGAAAGATACAGTACAATGAACAAAGTTGTATGAGAGAAAGAAACAGAAATGTTCTTATTATAATGAAGTATTTGCCATGTTGGTACAAAGCATTTCCTTCCTCAATTCAAGTTTTAAGAAGCAGACCCAGTTTTGCATACAACTGACAATTTATTCCAAGACTCTACACAAAAGTTTCAACAAAGAATATATACTAAAGTCAAAGTTCACTTTCTTTCATCAGGTAAGAATTTCACTTTAAGTGTCCTAATTACGCTTCATGCCCTTTCTCTTCTGATCTATCTTGGTCTTTTAGTTCCACATTTGAAAACTTTCAGAAAACAGTAAAAAGTTTTCTATCAGGATTTATCAATTGTTCTGTATCAAGTGGTAAGGAAAGGTATGACAAGAAAAAAAAACACAAAAAAACTTTCTTTAAAAATTTGGAATTAGGTAGTGGTGATGGTTGCACAAATCTGTGAATATACTAAAAACCACTGCAGGGGTGCGTGGTGGCTCAGTCAGTTAAGCGCTTGACTTTGACTCAGGTCATGATCTCACGGTTCATGAGCTCAAGTCCCGCATCAGGCTCTGCACTATTAGTGCAGAGCCTGCTTGGGATTTTCTCCCTCCTCTCTCTCTGCCCCTCCTCCCCTGCTCACGCTTTCTCTCTCTCAAAATAAATAAACATACATACATACATACATACAATAGTTAGATGATGGATGGATGGATGAATAAATTAAATAAATAAATAAATAGGATGAAGTCTAATGTAAAGGCCAAAATCTTCTTGTGAATATATGGAATTTATAATTCATTCAAATCTTGAGGAAATAGCACCAGGAAAATAATATATTTCAGTGCTTTTTTAGGTTAAATTTAAGACACAAAATGATGGGAAAACAAATTCTTCCACTACTGGATATATTGATTAAAAGCCAAGTACAGAATTTAGGCACTCAAATATTCTTTACACTGTTGAAGAAGTTTAGGTTAAGAGAGAAATTACACAAATTTCTTGATATGTTTCACCTATGGATTATAGCAAATTCCTGGCAAATCAATATAATACCAAGAATGGCTTAAGATACAGAATTATGACAAAGTATTAAGTAGTGCATGTCACAAATGATTATGATTATCAAAAGTCTATCGAGTGGCTCCATTTACCAATGAATCTACTCCAGATATGAACATTAAGGCAATGTATAACAGTTTGATACACACACACACACACACACACACACGTACACACAGAAACAGATCTATATATCCTGTAGCTGAAGTTGTTACATTTTGAAAACAACTCATTTCCCCCTTTAAGAATCTTGGTATCTATGCACCATTTATGTCCGCTTTCCAGAAAAATGCAGATATTATCTGGCATGTAATTTTAAGAGAGTTTACTCACCATCCAGTAACTCGCTGAGAGATTCCTGGTTAAGGCCTGATAAGACAGTTTCTAGGATTTTTAGTTTTATACATAATTTATGCATACGTACACAAATATACATGTGTGTATATATTTTCATATTTACAAGTATCACCAAAGCAAGCCCCCAACTTGAAAATTAGGTTTTTGAAAAAGTTTATTTTGAAGTTTACTGGCTTAACTGATTCATTTACTCATTCAACAAATAATCACAATACCACTGTGCTTTAAATGGTGATATGATTTCCAGACTCCGCTAACCAAAATCTATTTAATTAGTAATGCTTCTAAAAACTAGAGAGTAGGAACTCTACTCAGATCGCTGAGTATCCATCTTTATCACATGTGTCTTCCCAAATGAGAATTCTCTTAGTTCACAGGTAAAAATTCCCAGAAGCAAGTACCTTCTCCCTTCTACTGCATATCTTGTGCATCCCTGGCACTGAAAGAGTTGAATGATTCTGGTCTTCTGAGAGAGAAGCCCTTCTCTGATTAGTTGTAAAAATTCTGTGCCTCTAATGGTCCCAAAGATTATCTCAAGTTTAGTGTTCACCATTTTGAGCAAAGTTAACTCATCACTTTAGTAGCCATGAAATCACCAACCTCAAAAAAACAAACAAAAAACCTCCCAGGAACAAACTACTCAACAAATTATTTAAAGGTACTATTTCATTTCCTCACTGTCCTGACAAACTCATAGACAGAAAAAGCTCAGACCAAACACACACACACACACACACACACACACACACACACACACACACACACCCCAGATGCTGTATTAGTTCCTTAAAATAAGACAAGGAGAGGAAACACAAAAAGAAATGAAGGAACTGTGGGCACAGAAACTCTCTTTGTTGGTCTCAAAGTAAAAAAAAAAAGTATTCTCAGCTTTCCAGCACGACTTCTAAACAGCATTTTCTTGCCATCTGTAAAAACTGTGTTATATTTGGGCCCCATTTTTAGATACAACATACTCTTAGAAATTTCATCCTCATACAGATCACCAACTGGCAAATCTTGATAGCCCTGTTCCTACATGGACGCTAGTAGAAATGGATGAAAAGAGCAGATATAAGTAGTGACAACTGTGACTGTCTATACAGGATGAAAATGGATCAGAAAACTGAACAAATTCTGGCACACAGTCAACAACAGCAATTCAATCACAAAACTTTAATGCCCTAGTGTATAGAGTTTAGGGTACATTTTGTTCTCCATGGTAGACTGGTATATTAATGGTCCCCAAAAATCATTCTTCCTTGGTCTATGCCATCGTGTGGTCTTCTCCAGCACAGACTCTGGTTTGGCCATGTCACTTGCTTTTGCCAAATGGGACATCAGCAAATGTGATGCAAGTAGAATCTTACTAAACACCTGTGCAGTAGGGCTTACCCTCTTAAAACCCCAAAACCATATGGAAAGGAAGGCCCAGATAACAGCCAGCAACAGCCACCAGACATATGAGTCAGGCCATTTAGTCCAGTCAATCTTCTGGATAAGTGCACATTAGTGATCCCAGTTGAGACCAATGGAATAACCACCAGTTGAGCTCAACCCAAATTAACAACCCTGAGGATCATGACCAAATATATGGTTGATGTATTTAGCCACCAAGTATTGGAATGGTTTGTTATGTACCAACAGATAAGTGATACAGACCCTATGCAAACAGATATGAAAGTGTCATCTTAGGCAATTTTGACTTCAGAGCTAAATGCCAGCAGAAATTACAAATTGAAAAGTTGGAAAAGACCTTAGCAATCTTAAACTCAGACTTATTTTATAGATACGCCAGGCCTAAGAAGATAAAGTGATGTGTTTAAGATCACACAGCCAGGAAGTGACAGAGTCATGAATGAATTCAGGTTTCTGATAGCCTAGTGAAATTCTCTTATACTGTTCTGAAACAAGGCGAAAGAAAAAAAAAACTTGCCTAGGTCAGATAACCACAGTTTAGTTTTTCAGCCTAGATGCCCCTCAAAGTAAAACACCCAGAAAAAACACACTATAAGATAAAATATGTTTTATTTTTCTATTAGAATTCTCACTGGAAATGGAAATACATTCTTACATAAAACTTTTATCTTTTTTCTCTCCTTTTAAGAGAGGACACTATACCTTACGTCAATATATCACAAAGTAAAATAAAACCTTAACTTTGCAACTTCCTATCTTTTTATAGCAAAGTTCCTAGGTCTCAAGTTTTTAATTCACAATCAAATTTTTGTACTAACTACCTGGCATACGAAGACGACTAACATAAAATATTTTGCCCCATATTGATAACAGTTATTACTACTGGGAAGGGGACTGGGAGGGAGTCAGTGGTCAAAATGAATTAGGATTATCTGCAGTACTACAATTTGAAATTTTTTTATAAAAAGACAAAAATTCATGTATTACTTACACAATTAAAAAACAAACAAGCTCTTAAAACTGTACTTGGCTAGTGCACATTCTCAGAAATTCTTAAGTTTCAAAGATGGGTCTTTCAACTTTAGCTCAAATTTCATTTGAAAATGCTATAGTACTGTTTAATCTACAACTTAGCAACTAAGAATTATAAAATAATTAAACTCAATTTTCAATAGCTGAAATTTAAAAAACAAACAAACAAAAACAACCCCAGGGTGCCTGGATGGCTCGGTGGGGTAAGACTCTTGATTTCCGCTCGGGTCAAGATTCCAGAGTTGAGCCCCCAAGTTAGGCCCTGCGCTGAGCATGTAACCTACTTAAGATTTTCTACCTTCCCTTGTGCTCCCTCTGTCTCCCCAGTGCTTAAAAAAAAAAAAAAAAAAAGGCAACGACTGAACTTTATGAGTTAGTGACAAAAGAAAATATGTTGAACTACAAAAATGTAAAGATTCATAAATGAAAACCATTTTCCAACTTTAACAGGTACATACATGATGCTGAGTTTACTTTAATAATAATTCCTATGTGTAAAAGGAAAAAAACTGCCACTAAACGCAAAAATTTTGTCTTAATAAAAATAAAATTATTTGAAAAAAAAGTTCTCACACCAAGTTATGGGTTTCTGATACTGTTACACAAAGAAGTGATATTTATGTAAAATTTTTTTGTTTAAAAGTGAAATTGACTTTTACTTTAAAAACAAAAAAACTTAGCACAGGGAACTTTTGGAAATCGTAATTATAAACCTCAACTAAAGGCCTTTCAATGAAATAATGTATGATGACTATAGTATTATATGCAAACAATGAAAATTACAAAATTTTCTTAAAAAGACATGATAGAGAGACACTCTCTCTCAAGGGTCGCTCATAACCACCAAGAGCCTTTATCTAATCCTTACCCTACTCTGCCTCTCTCTAGTTGTTGACATTAAAAGATCTCCTGGCCTTCTGAGATGTGAATCTCTCCTATCTCTGTTCCTACATCCCTGATAAATTTTATCAATCTTCATTGAAGCCTCATTTTCCCTGCATTTTCTTTATCTGCTCCCAGGGCAATTTCATTGGTTCCTGCAGAGTCTTCAAGTATCACTTAATGCTAATGACTCTCAAATTCACATCTCAAGCCCTTCTCTCTAAGCTTCAGATCTGTATTTCCAACAGTCAACTAAAGCGTCCACCAAGATGTTTCCCAAGTAATACAAGTTTAACTTGTTTGAAATCAAAGTCATCCTTTCCTCTTCCCATCCTGCTGTGTTCTTTATCTCAGTTAATGATGGCCATAGAAACAATACCATTTTTAACTTTCCTTTCTCACAATCCTTCATCCCCTTATAGCCCCTAAACCCTACTTGAAGCTTCTTCAGTGAAGTACATGCACTCATTCACATTTCTACTGCCACTGCCCTTTGCATCCCATTTGATTATAGCCTCCCTGACTCTAATTTCTCTACTCTAAACCATAAACTACAGATCACATATGTAAAGTGTCTATATATATACTTTAAAAGAACATATATACATATATATACATTTACATATGTAATCTATAGACACTGAGTTTGTATTTTGGAAGTTACTGCTGTAGGCCATAAAAAGTTGTTAAACTACAAAAGTATTCATGTATACATAGTCATATATAATTTTTAAAATGTTTTTCTTTTTTTTTTTTTTTTTAAAGTTTTCTCATTCTTAAAAGGTTCAACATTACTGTCTACAGGATGAAGTCCAAACTTCTAAGCACGGTTTTTAGGGTCCATCACAACTTGGTCCCAATTTATATTCCCAGTTTCACTTCTACCACCCTCTTCCTAAGTAATTTATATATTCCAGTAGATATACCACAAACATGATTTGTTTTTTCTCCTCTAATTCTGCGAATCCCTATAACCTGGAAATTTCTTACTTTTCCTACTTAGGTAGTCTGTTAATCCTCCACCAAACAAGATTACCTGTTGTCTGTGTTCTCAAGTACTTTGTTCATATCTCTAGCCCAGATCCAATTACAATAAATTAGAATTAGAGTACAAGTGTGCCTCTCTGATAGCGTGGGAATAACCTGAGTTGTCTTCTTTGTATGCCACACAGAAGTGTTTGTAAATGTTGGTTTCACTGAATTGAGGATGGGACCTCAGGGGTCTGCTAGAAAGAAGAGTCTGCATATACATAAAGAACTCAGAAGAAGAAAGACAACTAGGATAATACAAAGTCATTAAACTCGAACTGTATTTTCTCTGGCTTTCAACAAGGTGAAAAAGCAATCAAAAAGAGTCAAATATGACAAAGAGGCAGATAAGGATTCAACACTATGAAAATGCCCTTTGTGACAAAGAAAAAGTATTTGTTATGTGTACAGATGACAAAAGTTAACATATTTAACAAATAAGTACGAATAAAAGTAAACAAATCCATCCAAATGAAAAATGGGCATGACAATGAAAAACTAGTTTATAGAAGAAAAATATAAAAGACTAATAAACATACAAAAAATTCAACAAATTCATTGATAATCAAAAAAATACAAGTCAAAAAATATTATTTTTCACCTACCAAATTGGGAGAAACTTTTTTCAATGCTAATATCCAAGAATATCCATGATATGGTGAAATGATTATGCCCAGGCCATGTTTGGGGGAATTTAAATTACCATAGTATTTCTGGGGGCCAATGTAAAAAACACAGAGAGAAGAAATTTTAAAAATATTCATATCTTGGGGCACCTGGGTGGCTCAGTCAGTTAACCGTCCAACTCTTAATTTTGGTTCAGGTGGGATCAAGCCCAGCATCAGACTCTGTACTGACAGTGTGGAGCCTACTTAGGATTCTCTCTCTCCTTCTCTCCCTGCACCCACACACCCCCCCCCACCCACCAGCTTATGCCTTTGCCTGTGCATGTGCATGCACTAAGTAAATAAATAAACTTATAAAAATAAATAACTAAAAATATTCATATCCTTTAACCCAGTATTTTCACTTCTAGGAATTTATTCTAAGAAAAAGAGACATACTAAGATGTATGCAAGAAGGATGTTCATACCAACACCATTTTTTTTTAAGTCTATTTATTTATTTTGAGAGAGTAAGAGAGCACAAGCAGGGGAGGGGCAGGGAGAGAGGAAGAGAGAGAGAATCTGAAGCAGGCTCTGCACTGTCAGCACAGAATCAGATGCAGGGCTCGAACTCACAAATCTTGAGATCATGACCCGAGCTGAAATTAAGAGTCGGATGTTCAACTGAGCCACCCAGGTGCCCCAGGAGCTCATAGCAACACCATTTAGAGAATCAACAATCTGAAAACATAAGTGTTCACCAACAAAGAGGTGGTTAAAACAATGTATTTCTTTACAGAGGATATTTAACAAATAATCTTAAAAAACACTTAATGACAAGGGAAAAGGATCATTAGATGAAAAAAGGAAAAAACTGAATAGTGCAATGTAATAATATAAATACAGAAAATAAAGGGAAGAAATATACAAATTATTAACTAGTTATTCCTGTGCACAGCCACTACTGATCACTAAGAACATGTAATAGCTTTAGAATTAAAAATATATATACTGTTTTTAAAGGTTATTTGATTTCCTCTAAAAGGATTCTAGCAAACTTCAAAAAAGGTTTGTCAGGAAAATATAGAAGCCAGATTACAAAGATTTAAAAACAAAGTAGCAGTAAGCAGAAGGATACAAACCATTTGTTAAGAAGTTCAACAGCAAAAGCGAAAACACATTAGATGGTAGTTAAGAGAGGACAAAGTCAAATAAATCATTTAAAAAAGTCAAATTAACCATTTAAACTGTAGAAGACTTGAGCATATTTCCAGTCAGAAAGGAGAAATGGAAATGACGAAATTCACAATACTAAAAAGCAAGAGGATAATACATGCAAATTACAGACCTCTACCTGTTATTAAAATACAGACAATGGTACAAAGACCATGAATCTGACACATACATGTCCATTTAGCTTTGTTCTACTCCATGCCCACAGAGCATACCCCAGCCTTAGACAATTATTTAAGAAATAGAGTTCATGGTCACCAATAGAGCCAGAGAGAAAACATACGTCTACATTAAAGCAAATTATTACTTCTATTAAAAAAGCTTCAAAAATAAATGTTCTTTGGGAGATCAAATACTGTGATCTTTGTATAAAAACATTCTTTGAACCATTAAGCAAATACTTACCAAGCTTTTACTAAATGTAAGGCACTCTGTGAGTGATGGTCTCTGCCTTCATGAATACCCTATTAGACAAGATACTAAGCAAAAAACTGATGAACAAGTGTAATGAATACTAACGAAAATGGCCCTACAGGTACTTTGGAAACATGACACCATGATTAGGGGGAGATCAGTCACGACACCTACAAAGCATTACCCTAAGCTGAGCATACAAATTAAAAATAAGATTCACAAACAAACATGAAGAGTAAAGGATTAGAAATATTGAACATATATTATTTTGTTGTTTTCAATGCTTTATATTTAGAGAAAGAATTAACAGAAACACCAACACTGTGATTAAAGATAATTATGAACAGTACATACCTATACGAAGGTCTCTTTGTAAAACATTCTTATCATAAACATAGAAAGACAAATACTGGAAAGTTCTTGGAATCTCAAAGTAAAATTCTTCACTGAAAAATGGGCTAGAGAGAAAGGGGGAAAAGCTCATTAAATTTAAATTTGACAGTGTCCTCAAACAGTATTTTCAATAAAATAAATTACAGACTAAAACATCATAGGGAAAAGCTTCAAAAGCCCAAAATTATTCTCTATGCTAAGTTCCAACTAAACCTTATACAAACCAAACTGAACTCTGAGAGAACCTCAATTGCTAGGCTGAGCTCTGAACAACTTTTCAGAAGTCCTATGGACAGAAGACCCAATTATTGCCTAGGGTCATGTCCACCTCAAGTGGACACAATGAGCTGAGGAGAGTGTCCTTCACAACATCATCATCTCAGAAATATGTATAGCTTTATTAATCACAATTGACAACACAAAAGGATAATGTTTTGAAAAGTATTATTTTAAAATATACTTAAGAAATTACGATGGGTTATTTTGAATCAACTTAAGTTATACATTACATATAACGAAATCCAATTTAAAGTACAGAGGTTAATGATTTGACAAATTTATAAACCTGCGTCATCTCCATCCCAGTCAACACACAGTAACACTTCCGTCTCCCAGAAGGTTTCTGTATACTCCTCTGCAGTTATCCCACCACACCTGACACAGGCAACCAGTGATCTGATTTCTATTATACAGATCTGTCAAAGAATCCCATATAAATAGAATTAAATGGTATGTACTCTTGTGTCTAGCTTCTCTCACTCAGCTTAACAACTGAGATTTTTCCATTTTGCTCATGTGTTTTAATTGCTGCATAATATTCCCTTCATGAATATTCCACAATCTATTCTCCCAGTCATGTCATGCAAGTTGTTTCTAATTTGGGCTGTTAAAAAGAAAGCTGCTATAACATTTTTATAGAAGGTTTTTTCTGAACATATGCTTTCAATTATTTTGGGTAGACAGCTAAAAGAGTGGAATTGTTAAGTTAAAAGGTAGATGAATTTTTAATTTATACGAAACTGCTGTCAAACTGTTTTCCAACACCTGTGTCCCAAACAAATGTGTACCATTTACACTTTTACCAGCAATGCAGGAGGGCTCAAGTTATTTCATTGTCAAATTTGCTATTGAAAGTCTTTTTAAAATTAGCTATTCTAGTGAATGTGATATGATAAATTTTTACACCTGTGAAATTTCTACCCCAGTCAAGATACAGAACATTTCTATCTCCCCAGGCAGTTCCCTTGTGCAATCACCTCCTCCATACTGTCACAAAAACCAGTGATCTGATTTCGATCATGACACATTTGTTCAAGAATCTATAGTGACAGAAATGGTCTTAAACTGCATTTCCCTGATGGCTAATGATGCTGAATATTTTTCATGTGCTTGTTGGCCATTTGTATATATTCTTTTGGGAAATATCTATTCATGTTTTCTCCACATATTTTAAATGGGCTATCTGTCTTATTGGTTTTGTTTTCATTTTTAAATAAGTTCTAGATACAAGTCCTTTGTCAGAATATTTTCTCCCAGCTGTGGATGGCCATTTCATTTTCTCGACAATGTCTGTTGAAGAGCAGAAGACTCTTGATTTTGATGAAATCCGGTTTCTCAATTTTCTTCTTTTATGACTAGTGATTTCTACATCCTAAGTTAAGAATTTTTTGCCTATCCCCAAGTTGCTAAGATTTTCTCCTATGAAACCACTTATTTTTTTAATGTTTATTTAAACTTTTAAAAAATGTTTTTATTTATTTTTGAGAGACAGAGACAGAGCATGAGTATGGCAGGGGCAGAGAGAGAGGGAGACACATAATCTGAAGCAGGCCCCAGGCTCTGAGCTGTCAGCACAGAGCCCGATGCGGTGCTCAAACTCATGGACCATGAGATCATGACCTGAGCCAAAGTCAGACACTTAACTGACTGAGCCACCCAGGCGCCAAATGTTTATTTATTTTTGAGAGAGACAGTACCAGCAGGGGAGGGGCAGAAAGAGAGGGAGACACAGAATCTGAAGCAGGCTCCAGGCTCTGAACTGCCAGCACAGAGCCTGATGCGGGATTCGAACCCACAAACTGAGAGATCATGACCTGAGCTAAAGTCAGACACTTAACTGACTGACTCACCTAGGTGCCCCCAAACAACTCATTTTTATAAGTTTATTTTAAGAATGTTATTTTGATGTTTAAATTCTTCTATAAAGACATGAATCTCTGAAATGTTAGTAAATATCTTTGTCAAGATCACTTCTTTCCTAAGAATGTTTAAAGAAATAAAGAATTCTTTGAAAATGTCACCAGAAAAATGCAATCTCTTTAGGATGTCACAACTTAAAAAAAGAAACTGAAATACAAAGGAAAATACTCTTACAGAAGTTATTTCTGACCTTTCCAGAAAACAGCTGACTCAGCTTTTTAGTTGTTTATAACGCCTGGTTAACTTTTGCCAATATGTTTTCCACTTCAAATGTAATAAAAATAAACTTTTAAAAGTTGGTCTATCAAAATAACTGGAGTCCTCTAATTAATCTCAACATAAAAACTGATACAAAAACAACTATTAGGCAAAGATATGACATGTTTAGGTATTTTCTTCTTTGCATCATTTTATAAACAATTATAAAATTGAGGATTTTCTTTATATGTCACATGCACGCACTCAAATGTTATTTTTAAAATACATTATAAAAACCAAGTAAGTATACCACAGAACTATCCACTAAACCATCTGTTATCACTATATCACCACAATTGCAGTAAGTTAATCCCCACATCTGGGTGCCCACATCTTTAATTAATTAACTAATCATCAATCTATCTGAAGAAAACTTCAATGAGATTGGTAAGCAGCAATGACTAGACCTACACAGTTTTTAAAACAACACTCTATTGCTATCATTGACATATGATCATGCATATGACTCTTAAGGAAATTCCTGGGATGGGAAAGAAAAGCACTAGGCACAAGCAGTATTGCTATTTCTCAGTTTGTTTATACCATTCGCTCTTCAAAAGGATTTGAGGTAGAAATGTGGGAGCTATAGATTTCATATAGGACTCTTCCTTACCCATTATGAAAACCTGTATCCAGGCTGCCTATAAAAACTGTACTATCCAGAACCCATAAGATCTAAATGGTATCTACTGACTTATCAAAATAAGGGGAAAAAACACTGACATGAAAGCCAGGGGGGCAAAGCTTTATATTACAGATTCTTTCACCTTATTCCACAAGGAAAATGCTAGGGGGCACCTAGAATCCAAGAAGCACCTAATCTAACATGTGAAATAACCTAAGGTAACCACTGTTAGTCTTAAAATACCTTCCAAGTTGCTATGCATCTAGAAAAATAATTTAAGATGGATAAAAATAATTGGTTTCATCATCTTTCCACAACACAAATATCTAGAAAGGCAAGAGTTAAAAAAAAAAAAAAAGTAAGCTAATTTTAGTCACTAATTTACAAAGCTACATATTTGAAACTACCACAAGTATTCAATTTATGGACAATTACTAGCTCTGTATATCACTGATTTTTGTGCGATATGGAATCAGTGTACATTGAGTAACAAACTAAGAGTTGTAACAGTTTCAGGTTCCAATCTCCAGTTTGCTTCCAACTTCCTATATTATACACACAAATTATTCAGCCTTTTGGTGACTCGGTTTCATCATGCATAACACATAAATAACAAAATTCTAATACAACAGGGACAGATGATTTATGACTAAAGACATGAAGTATATTACTTTAAATTTTGGGGGGGTTACTGAAGTACTTTCAGCTTTACACAATCCTTTCCTATGAAGAACACTAGAGACATTCAAAATTATAACCACTGACAATAAAGATAAAAGGGGAAAAGCCTCAGAGAAAAAAGGGCAAGTTTAAAGAAAATAGATTATGAAAAAGAACACCAAAAAATAGATTTCCTAGGGGTGCCTGGGTGGCTCAGTCAGTTAAGCATCTGACTCTTGGTTTGAGGATCTCACAGTTGGTGAGTTCGAGCCCTGCCGTTGGGCTCTGCTCTGACACTGCAGAGCCTGCTTGGGAATTCTCTCTCTCCTTCTGTCTCTATCCCTCTCTTGCTCATGCTCTCTCTCAAAGTGAATAAACTCTTAAAACCAGATTCCCCAAAAAGTTTACAGGAGTCATGACACTTAGTAATTCATTCATCACACGTTCATTCCAACAACTCCCCATGCCTTTATTTTGACTCTTATCTCTGTCCAAGACTGCGTCCTGTCAGCACAGCTCTGTGCTAGAATTATGCCCACAAATGCTATTACAGGGCAGAGGTGGCACACTCTAATTTTATGAATTAGAATTTATTATGATACTCTCAAAGTGCTATTACACTTTCCAAAAATGAGAAATTTACGTAAGAATCCATTCCCTGACAATGACTTGTGCAACTCTCAGAAGTAATTTATTCTCAAGAGAAATAAAATAATGAGGTACTCTGAGAAAAGTTCAAATAAATAGGCACAATTTAGCCTAGAGAACAAACTGAGGTGTATTGATAGTTGTTTTCAAAAACTTGAAAGATGTCATGTCAAAGACAGATTAAGGTGTTTTCCAGAAATCCAAGGGAGGATTAGGAACAATTAAAAGGAAGATATATTTTGAAGCAATGAAAAGCCACATGAAAGCCAGCACTGCATCTATCTTGTTCTCATGAATATAGGAATAAACAGCACCCAGCCAGCTCTTGGCATACAGTAGGTTCTCCTTTTGATAGACATTATTTCACTAAATGTAAGAGTTTCCTAAGGATCAGAATAGTTCTAAGAACAAATAGTCTGCTTAAAAAGCAATGAACTCCTTGGTCACTGGAAAAAATATTATTAAGCAAATGTCAGATGACCTCTTATCAACGATAATTGTCAGAAGGAACAAACCGTAAGGCAGTTGATTAGTCCAGCTCAAAAAACATTAAAGCTCCCTCAAACTCTGAGATTCTGTAATTCTAAAAACAAATCCAGGGGCGCCTGGCGGCGCAGTCGGCTAATCATCCAACTTCGGTTCAGGTCTTGATCTCGTGGTTCATGAGTTCAAGGCCTGAATTGAGCTCTGTGCTAACAACTCAGAACCTGGAGCCTGCTTTGGATTCTGTGTCTCCCTCTCTTTCTGCCCCTGCCCTGTTTCACTCTGTCTCTGTCTCTCTCTCTCTCAAAAATAAATAACAAACATTTAAAAAAATTTTAATAATAAAAATAAAAATAAAAAATCCAGAATGTAAAAGAAAAGTTTCAGGGGCGCCTGGGTGGCTCAGTCGGTTAAGCGTCTGACTTCAGCTCAGGTCACGATCTCACGTTCCGTGAGTTCGAGCCCTGCGTCAGGCTCTGGGCTGATGGCTCGGAGCCTGGAGCCTGTTTCCGATTCTGTGTCTCCCTCTCTCTCTGCCCTTCCCCCGTTCATGCTCTGTCTCTCTCTGTCTCAAAAATAAATAAACGTTAAAAAAAAAATTTTTTTTTTTAAAAAAGAAAAGTTTCAGATAAACGAAGTATTCTTGATGATTACAGTCTGGGAAAAGTATAAAATTTATTTATTAATATATATCATATGAAAGATAATTTATGAATTTTTTACAAACCTTAAAGACTTTTCAACAACTTGGGTACGATAAACTTCTTCCTGGTCCAAATTTATGGTGCAGAAACAATCTCTCATTTTGTTGGGTCCAAGATATGGCAATAAATTTTTTGCTTCACCTGTTGGCACAAAAATTAAAATTGGTGTTAAATACCACCAGCTGCTTCATGCTAAGCCTTATAAAGGATGAATTCAATTCAAAAGAATATTCCAGAGATAGCACAAAAAAACTCCTGATTATAGAAAGAAGCTGATCAATTTGGGCTAAAGGCATCCAGTGATGGGGCACCTAAGCGGCTCAGTCAGTTAAGCACTGGACTTTGGCTCAGGTCATGATCTCACGGTTCATGACTTCGAGTCCCACATCAGGATCTCTGCTGTCAGCAGGGAGTCCACTTGGGATCCTCTGTTTCCCCCTCTCTGCCCGTCCCCTGCTCAAGCACACATGCTCTCTCTCTCAACAATTAATAAACGCTGGAAAAAAAAAAAAGGTATCCAGTGAGACTGAAAAGAGGAGCTGGGTGTAAAGGGGAGTGTGAGGTCATATTACATCATGGTGTCCCTGCTCGCGGAAAAGGGCAACTCCCCCACTTGTCCTCTCCATTCCAATCACCAGTGCCACTTCAAAGACTTGACTCCACAATTAATCCCTCTTTCCTGTATCATCAATTCTCCTCTCTAGTGGATCATTCCCATCAGAACGAAAACAAGCTTTAGTATTTCCCAATTTTAAAAGAGCACAAAAAGAAAAAAAATCTCCTGTGATTCCACATCCTTTCTTGTGGTATCATTCCATTTCTAGACTCTCTTTCATAGCAAATCTTCTCAAAAGCAATCATCTCTCGTCACTGTTTCTAATTTCTCACTTTCCATCCATTCTTCAACCCTCTCCCCAGTCAGCCAGCTTCTAATTCCATGATGACACACAGCAACTGTTCTAGCTAGGGTTATCAATGCTTTCCATGTTGCCAAATCCAGTGGTCATTTCTCTGCCCTCATCATACCTGATCTGGTGGCACTATTTAATAATAGTGAACACTAACATCCCTCCTTAAAATGTCCTTTTCTTGGCTTCTCCAACACAATTATTTCTGGCTTTCCTCCTACATCCCTGGCCCTCTGTTGACTTCTTTCCCTCCTCACCTCTAAATGTTGCAATGCTTCAGGACTCAGATCTGGACCACCTTCTCTTCTTTGCCTGTGCAAACCCCTTCAAGTATGGTGTTAATGCAGTTGCTTCCTAGGTCTGCATTTCTAGGCCTGATCTCTCCTCCTCAACACTGGATGTGAATATCCAACTGCCTCCTTGGATATCCAGTAGGCATCTCGGATTTAACAAGTCCCCGACAAACCATCTGACTTCCTCCCCTAAAACATGCTCTTCCCCCAGTCTACCACGATCTTACTCTCTTTTTCTCATCATCCTCCCCAAACCTCCCCCACATCCAACCCACCAGTAAATCCAGCAAACCTCCAAAACACATCTCAAATCCAACCACTTCTCCTTGCCTTCTCTGGTATTCCCCTACAATCCACTTTCCACCAGTGTGATCATCTGAACATATTCTTCAGGTAGGTCACTCCCCTGCTCCAATACCATTCCATTTCACTTAGAATACAATCTGACTTCTAAATTCCCATTCTCATGATCCACACAGCCCTACCATTCTCTCCTCTCTGACCTCTTTTCTTCCCACTCTCTTCAGTGTTCACCCTTTTTTCATTCACCAACCATGCCAAACTTGGTCACGTGGAGGGCCTCTGCCTGGAATGCTCTAACTCTACAGCTTCCCATGGCTGGCTCTGCTTTTCCTTCAGGTTTCAGCTTAAATTCTCCTCAGAGAACCCTTCCCCAACTATTCTGTCTCCAGTAGATAACCCTGCTACCATAGCCTACTTCTGTTTTCTTGAAAGCATTTATAACTATCTGAAACTGCTAATTCTTACATGTTTATTTTCTGGTTCTCTCATTCTTGAGGCCTGAGAACTTGTTGATCCCCAAAATCTAAAATAGTGACTGTCATACAGTAGATATTTGAGAAATACTTGTTGAAAGAATACTAAGGAAGCCAGGAAGTCTAATTTTGAAGTTCTTTTGAGATACTCATGGTCCAAAAGCACACACAAAAGTGTGCACTGAAATCAGACACCAGTGTACTAAATTCAGAAAGCAAGGTAGTTGGCTTAAGGGAAACAGCACTGCCCTAAGAATTATGAAATCAATGCTCCTGTTTTACCCCTGCTACTATGTATCTAAATGGCTTCACACAAATCACTAAAGCACAGCCTTCTTGATGGAAATTTGGGCTAGATAAACTCAAGTCTCTTTCTGCTTATCATTTTAAAACTAAACGCCACTTAAACCAATATATGTTAGCATAGTCTATCAGAAACTTAAGAAGCACCTATGAAAAATTCAATAAACAATTTTTTTATTACAATGAGAAAATCAATGAAAAGGCACCAGCAAGATACTCATTAAGCTTGTCATTGAGCCAACAAAACTAAAAGGCAACCAACGGAATGGGAAAAGATAGGACATAGCGGACAAAGGGCTAGTATCCAAAATCTATAAAGAACACACCAAACTCCACACCTGAAAAACAAATAATCCAGTGAAGAAATGGGCAGAAAACATGCATAGACACTTCTCTAAAGAAGACATCCAGATGGCCAAGAGGCACATGAAAAGATGCTCAACATCGCTCCTCATCAGGGAAATACAAATCAAAACCACACTCAGATACCACCTCACGCCAGTCAGAGTGGCTAAAATGAACAAATCAGGAGACTATAGATGTTGGCGAGGATGTGGAGAAACGGGAACCCTCTTGCACTGTTGGTGGGAAGGCAAACTGGTGCAGCCACTCTGGAAAACAGTGTGGAGGTTCCTCAAAAAATTAAAAATAGACCTACCCTATGACCCAGCAATAGCACTGCTAGGAATTTACCCAAGGGATACAGGAGTGCTGATGCATAGAGGCACTTGTACCCCAATGTTTAGAGCAGCACTTTCAACAATTGCCAAATTATGGAAAGAGCTTAAATGTCCATCAAATGATGAATGGAAAAAGAAGTTGTGGTTTATATACACAATGGAATACTACTTGGCAATGAGAAAGAATGAAATATGGCCTTTTGTAGCAACGTGGATGGAACTGGAGAATGTTATGCCAAGTGAAATAAGTCATACAGAGAAGCGTTTTCACTCTTACATGGATCCTGACAAACTTAACACAAGACCATGGGGGAGTGGGAGGGGGAAAAATGTTACAGAGAGGGAAGGAGGCAAATCATAAGAGACTCTTAAAAACTGAGAATAAACTGAGGGTTGATGGGGGTGGGAGGGAGGGGAAGGTGGGTGATGGGCAATGAGAAGGGCACCTGTTGGGATGAGCACAGGGTGCTGTATAGAAACCAATTTGACAATAAATTTCGTATTAAAAAAAAAAAAAAAGCTTGTCATTGAGAGCTTAAAAGAAATTAAGTTACTACTTAGAGTAAATATAATCATCTCAACTCAGAATCAGGAATCTTTTAAATGATTCCAAAATTGCCTAATATGGGTTGGCCTTTACAAATAAACCAGTTTCCTAACAGGAAAAAATTATATGTTTTAATTTGTATCCGTCCAGTCTCTTCCTGAAGCTAGATGTCGCTTCTCTTATCCAATCTCATCCATTTTGCCGAGCTCTCTCTACCCCATTCCCTCTCATTCCACAACACTGCCTATCAATTCTGATTGAAGCAGGTTGATTACTCTCAACCTTCTTCTTCTTTTTTTTTATTTTTTATTTTTATTTTTTTACTTATTTTTGAGAGAGAGAGACAGAGACAGAGCGCAAGCAGGGCAGGGGCAGAGAGACAGAGGGAGACACAGAATCTGAAACAGTCTCCAGGTTCTGTGCTGACGATACAGGGCTCAAACTTGGCAACAGCTAGATTATGACCTGAGCCTAAGTCAGACACTCAACCAACCAAGCCACCCAGGCACGCCTCTTCTCCTTTAACTCTTTTCTTCTTTGATGTCTCCTCTCTCTATAAATCCAGAAGGTATTTTCTTTTTAAACCCCAAATCCAAGTAGGTCACCAAAGGGCCTGGAATGTAAACAACTTTTAGAATTAAATCATAATAAATATGATCTATATCTAATGAGGGAATTTGGAACACTGAATCACTGCTCTTGAATATGTTCCCGTTTCATTCACATAAGTGCAGTTTGAGAACTATTTTGTGAATGTACATCTATTCCACTACCTGCCTTTTCAAGGGGGAGATAATAGCAATTACTTTGTGTACAGAATCCAATGAATGGTATCAGATATCTACTAAGAATAAGTAAAAGCTTAAGGTCTATGTAATATATGAAACACACTCAACGTTGCTTCCTGTAAAAGCGATTATCATAATCTGTATTTGTTGAATATGTCACTAACTTATATTCAAATAAACTACACTGAAGGTGAATTCTTCTGATCAATGCTCAGCTCATTAATCAATCATACAAATATGTTGATAGATTCAGCTATCAAGACTTTAATTCCAAACTATATTGACACTCAAAAAAAAAAACCAGATCAAAATAATTAACTGCTACTCTATAAAAAAAATAATCAAAAGTAAAGTAACTAACAGTTTGAGAATAAAAATATTCTACCCATGATATCTCTAAGCAGAAAAATTATTTTAATGGTACACACTTTATATCAAGCTACACAGAGACAAAAGTGAGGAACTTTGAAAGACTGTACTTGTCTTGTGTGTGATATTTGTATAGGACTTCCCCTATGTTCTAATTATGGTATATAAGTAAGAAGGAAGAGAGGTAGGGAGAAAGAGAGAGGAAGGACAGAAGGACAGAAGGAGGGAAACACAACTATTGCTCTTTGAAAACGTATCCTATAACCTCTACTCCAATCCTTTCCGTCTGACTCACAGCTTGAACCTGCAATTGCCTTCTGATCCTATTTCTTTATTAGAACCCTAGGGGGTGCCTGGGTGGTTCAGTCGGTTAAGCGTCCAACTTCAGCTCAGGTCATGATCTCACGGTCCATGAGTTCGAGCCCCGCGTCGGGCTCTGTGCTGACAGCTCGGAGCCTGGAGCCTGCTTCCAATTCTGTGTTTCCCTCTCTCTCTGACCCTCCCCCACCCATGCTCTGTCTCTCTCTGTCTCAAAAATAAATAAACATTAAAAAAAAATTTTTTTTTAAAAAAAGAACCCTCAAGGACAGTAATATTAAGTGCCACCAAATCAAATGATTGCTTGTTAGTTTCCAACTTATTTGACCATGCTTCAGCATTTGGTAACGCCAAACTTCCCTCAGTTTAGATAACTCATTCCAACAGTTTTGTTACGCCCTCTTTGAGACTTTCCATCCACTATCAACATTTTCAATATGAAGAAACTTTTGGCATCCACAGACCACTGAATCCATAGGTGGAGCACAAATTTTAGGTATTTTTTTAATATGTCATTATAAAATAATAAAAATATACTGAAAAACAAATACTTATGTTTCTCAAGATTATTTGATGGTATTATTTGTAATCTTTCTCAATTTATCTATATAGCCCATTTGATAATGGCTAGCCTTAAGGAGAATCGGGGTTTGTATCTGTGGTAGATATGGTGGATCAGTGGTCATCACCCATTTCAACATCCTTTGGTATAGGACTTCCTGTACTGCAGATACTAGAAAGCTAGAAAGTACATTCCCCAACCTTTCTTACAGTTAGGGTTGTGGATATGATTTAAATTCCACCTATCAGTTGCACTCGCTAGAAATCTGGAGAGCAGAAGAGAAGGTAGGTTATATTTAGGCTGCTACTATGAAGTACGGTCACGGACATGTCCAAGTTTTGTGCAGCAGCGTTTCCTGAAGTCCTTGTATCCAGTCACAGGTTTCATAGGTATCAAGAAGGGCACAAGGCATCCATTCCGTCATACAGGTTGTAGCCGGTGTGGCTTGGCTCTGGAGCCAGCTGCAGTGACAACAGCTTACTAATGAAGATGGCTGCTTGGTGAAGGCTCTTTCCTAATAGTGGCAGGTTCCTAATCACAACAGAAGTGGTAAGGTTCTCAGACAAGCAGCTAAAAGTTACAGCTTCCTAATTCTGTAGGTACCTTTCTGACCCTACAAAAGGTAGTAACTCCCTTGGTAGCCTAGCTGCAATGTGACTTTAGAATTTCATTCGTGAAAGTTCAACGTAGAGTCTGTTTCTTCAGTCAGAACTTCCAACAATTCCGTAAACCACTTAAAATAAGGGTAGTTAAGTGCCCAACTTCAAACCAGGTTATATCTCACAGTTTGTGAGTTTGAGTCCCTCGTTGGGCTCTGCACAAACAGTGTGGAGCCTGCTTAGGATTCTTTCCCTCTCTCTCTGCCCCTCCCCGACTTGCACACTCTCTAAATAAATAAATAAATAAATAATCTTCATTAAATCTCTTTCTGCTTAAACTAGCTAGAGTTGATTCTGTAACTTAATCCCGACTGGTTTGTTTTCTTGCCCTATATTTCTAACAAATTAAAAAATCCCATCTCACATTACTGGTCATCAGAGTATGGTAAATCTTTCAGCTACATGTGGCTACCTGGATCACACATGGACTCGAAAATTATAAAGCAATACCTCACCAAAAACTACTTTCATTGTTCCATTAGATAGTGAATTGAGTACCATAGCACACTCAAAAAGTGAATGCTTCAACTTGGGAAATGTAGACAAACGGATCTTTTTTTTTTTTTAATAAGTTAAATTTTGCTTTGTTTTGTATTAATTTAAATCCAAGTTGGTTAACATATAGTGTAATAATGACTTCAGGAGTAGAATTCAGTGATTCATCACTTACATACAACACCCAATGCTCATGACAAGTGCCCTCCTTAATGCCCATCACCCCTTTAGCGTATCCCCCCACCCAACACCCCTCCGGCAACCCTCAGTTTGTTCTCTGTATTTAAGAGTCTCTTATGGTTTGCCTCCCTCACTGTTTTTATCTTATTTTTCCTTCCGTTCCCCTATATTCATCTGTTTTCTTTCTTAAATACCACATATGACTGAAATCATGTTTTTTGTCTTTCTCTGACTGACCCATTTCCCTTAGCATAATATACTCTAGTTCCATCTACACTGTTGCAAATGGCAAGATTTCATTCTTTCTGATTACTATGTAATATTCCATTGCATATTACACACACACACACACACACACACACACACACACACACACACCTTCTTTACCCATACGTCAGTCAATGGACATTTGGGCTCTTTCCAAATTTGGCTATTGTGGAGGCAAATGGATCTTAATTCTCTTATTTCTGTAACTGCCTTTCAAAAACTTCTTCATTTCCTACTGCAGTATTTGGATGTCATTTTTTAAATATGCTCAATAATACAGTACCATGTTCATGAATTTGGGAGTGCCAAATTCTCAATACTGAAACCATGTAGACCATTTTGGGTACCTCCAGCTCATCCTTAAATTTACACATTGGATCTTGACCCTAAAGAAATAAGATTAAAGTATTCAAGACATTCAATATATTGCTAAGATATGACACTTGAGCAAGACAACTGAAAAAATGGAGATGCATTTTACTTGCATCTGAATGAAAAAAGAAATGTTTTTAGGTTATCCCTCATTTTAAAAGTGCTATGCATGCCAGGATGCAGGATGCTGCAATATGCAAAGGCACATATTTGTCATACAAAGATAGCTGTATTGGCCCTACAGCAAACAGTACAGATCTGGTTATATGTACAATGATCCCATTTCCTTCAACAATGAATCAAGATCAGGAAGTGTATTTTTTTTTTAATGTTTATTTTGAGAGAGAGAGAGAGAGCGCGCACACAAGAGTGGGGAAGGGGCAGAGAGAGAAAGAGAGAGAGAATCTCAAGTAGGCTCTGAACTGTCAGCGCACGGCCCAACACAGGGCTCCATCCCACGACCATGAGATCATGACCCAAGCTGAAATCAAGAGTCCAACGCTTAACTGACAGCCATCCTGGCACCCCAAGAAGTATATTATTGACAAAACAACTGTTCCTCTATTAAGAAAGAAAGCTGGCCTTCAAGCACAACATCTTTTCTTCTGTAACATCATTTCTTGTTGAATTCATAACTGATAATCTAATCCTCCACTGGGCATTTCTTCTCTCTCACAGATGTACTGCAAGTATGCCAAGAAATGAACCTTCACATCAGTGGTTTTGTCCAATCATAAAATGAAATAGCCTGTTGCCCATTCATGTGATAGTCATGGTCTCTCTGCATCACACATATCTTGCAACATCATATATATGTTAAATAAAATGCTGAGTTTAGCTTAGATCTCCATCCTTCACACAGGTGCCTTTTTAATATACAAAGTATTCCCCTTTCTCAAAAGTCTTCAATGATTCCACACTACCTGCCACTGCCCTTCATGCAGGATAAAAATCTAAAATTCCTTTGGCATAAAGACCCTTCATGGTGTACCACTGTCTACTACATGTTTGGCCTCATCTACTTACTGTTATGCTCCAACAGTACTCTACTTTCGGTTCCTTGAACACACAGTGTTCTCTCATGACTTTATTTGCAATGCTATTTTCATTATATGGAATGCTCATACCTGTTTTTTTTTCCTCCAAAAAGCTCTACTTAAAGGTACCTCTGTTTGTAAATTCTTCCCTCAATTCCTACCTAGTCATGTCACTCTTTCCTGTATTTCCTATTGCATCTTATATGCATTTCAACTACAATGATCATATTGTATTGCACTTGTTGCACTTCATTCAACAAATAAAATTTACCTACAACATGCCAGGCACTTTTTTAAATGCAGGAAATAGAACAAAGAATAAAAGTAGGTCTCTGCCCACACGGAACTATTGTACAATCTAAACAGGGGAGACAAACATCATAAACTCTTAAGTAAGTATATAATATTTATCGCCATAGAAGAAAACAAAGTAGGGTAAGAGACTTAGGGAATGCCAGGCCCAAAAGATAAAGAGAGAGAGAGCAATGTTACTTTATATAGGGATCAAGGAAGGCCTTTCTATTAGGACATTGGTTTTTTTTAATGTTTATTTATTTTTGAGAAAGACAGCAAGCACAAGTGGGAGGGGGCAAAGAGAGAGGGACAGAGAGAGAGGGAGACAGAGGATCTGAAGCAGGCTTTGCACTCTCAGTACACAGCCTGATACAGGGCCCAAACTCACCAACCATGAAATCATGACCTGAGCCAAAGTTGGACGGTAAACCAACTGAGCCACCCAGGTGCCCCTCTATTAAGATATCTGAACAGATACCTGCATGACGTCAATAAGGGAATGAGTCATGCAGATAGATATCTGGGGAAAGAGATGGATAGGCAGAAAGAATAAAATATGCCAAGGCCCTAGAAAGGACAGTTTGCACATTGAAGAAATAGCAAGGATGCAAGTATGGCTCTAAAACAATAAGCAAAGTAGGAAGAGGGAGGAAATGGTAAGAGATGAGGTAGAGGTGAGGAAGCAGATTAAATAGGGTCTTGTAGGCCATGGAAAGTCTGGAGTTTTTCCTGAGTGACATGGGAAGCTACTGAAAGATCTAAGCAGAAGAATGGCATGATTTAACTTTTGTTTTAGAAGAATCACTGCAGAGGGAAAAGGGTGGAAGCAAGAAAGTAGAGAGAAGGCTACTGTAGTGATCTTGATTAGAGATAATCTAGACCAGGGGAGCAAACCTGGCATGCAGAGAAGTGGTCAACTGGGCATGTATTTTGAAGATTAAGCCAACAGGATTTTTTATATTTTGGATGTGGGTATAAGAGAGGAAAAGGGGTTAAGGAAGACCTCTTAGAGTTTCAGCCTGAACAGCTGGGTGAACAGAGATGCCACTTCCAGAAGGAGGAGCCTCTTATTAGAAGAGGGATATCAAGAGTTTTTCCTGGGCATATTAAATCTGAGATACCTATTACACATCAAAGTGCAAATGTCAAGAGGACAGAAAAGTCCTGGCTGGAGTAAAACTTGACAATTATCAGCAAGTACATAATAATTATAAAACCACAAGACTATACAAGATCACAAGGAGATTAAATATGGATAGGAAAGAAAGGAGATTTGAAGACTGAGCCTTAAAGCCTTCCAACCATTTTTAGTAGAGATGAGAAGGAACCAGCAAAGGAGACTACTATGTATCTTTCCACCAAACTACAAACTTAAGGGAAGGCACCAATTCTTAGTACCATGCTTCGCTTATAATAGATAATCAAATATCTACTGAATAAGTATGAGTGTGTGTGTGTGTGTGTGTGTGTGTGTGTGTGTGTGTGTGTGTGTTTACAATTTACCATGGGCAAAAAGGAGGTTCTACTATCACATCACAAATTATAAAATTGCATTTATCTTTTTTCCAGTTGATACAAGTTGATCTATGTCAATTGCTCTAAAAGTTAAAACAAAAAGTTTCCTGTATACAGTTATCAAAAGCACTAAATACAAAAATCTTTACAGTGTTAACACAGAGATATCACATTGAAAACAAACCAATCCTGAAATTCACACACTCAAATATTTACTGAGTATGTGTAATTAAGATGCTAGAGATACAACAGTGAGAAAAAATAGATAAAACTGTCATTGAGCTAACACAAATGGACAAACAATAAATAAGTAAGTAAAGAGGATGTGTTATGTAATAACTGTTAAGGAGGAATGAGCACCACACAAATGGTGGCAGTGGGGGGGGGGGCAGGGTGGAAGGTTCCACTGAGAAGGTAACTTCTGCATAAATACCTGAAGGAAGCGGGAGACAAGTAAATATTTTGTAGGAAAAAAAAAAAAAGAATGGTGCTTTTAGTCAATGGCAAAAAGTAAACAGTTTAAACCAAGAAGATAAATACCACTGGGAATCAAAACTGATAACTTAGATTAACAAAAATAAAAAGATGGCCAACTCTCTGTGTACAAATTCACTGGTTCTACACAAAGGTCACCAGATAGTAATCAGATCCTACCATACAAATTCTACTTAGGACTAGAATTCCAAATACCAAGCTGGCAGGTAGAGATTCTGCTGTATATGCTTCTAGACACGTACTGAGTTTGCACATATGTGCTTATGCGTATGTTGGAGGGGGCTGTGTGCATGCATTTATACCTGTAGGTCTGTATGTATTTCTGTGTCCTAGAGGAGGACACTACTGGGATAAGTAAGAAAAAAAGCCAAATATTTATCTAATTGGATGCTCCAAGACAGTGCTAAATATTTTCTCAAATATCTCATTTAATGTTTACAACAACCTTCAGAGGTAAGCATTACTGTTCCCTTTTATAAATTAAAAAACAAAAACAAAAAACATTCAGCTACATGGCTGGAAAGGTGATTTGACAAATCAAATTCCAAAGCCTAGTCTTTCCTTTTCACTCTTAATATCTTCCTGAACACAGCAGTGCTGAGAGGAATAGAGAAAGCTGTTCCTTTCTGAAATTACCCTCAGGTACCAACAGATCCAAGTCTAGTTCAAGGGATTACAAAGAACAAACACAGATCCCAGCGGGATTAATCCCTAAGACAAACTACAAAGGGCCAGGGTCCTAAACCAGATGATCCTAAAATAAAGATTATTTAGGGTGGAAGGAAAACTAAATCATAATAGTAACTACCATTTACTGAATAAATTAATACATTACACATACACATTACACATAGCAGATGTTTTTTAAGGGCCTTCATATAAATTACCTCACAATCTTCACAGTAACTTCTTATGAGTGATTTTTTTTTTTCAAAATACAGATATTGGGGGTGGAGGGAAAACATTCCAGGAGTAAGGCACAATGTAAACAAGTTCTGAAGTGGGGGAACAGGAGCAGCACCTTCAAGGAGGCAGTGAATAGCACAAACTTGCCAAAGCATAAAGGGAGATGAAAGTAGAATAAGCAGAGATAAGATTGTAAAGAAAAGGTCGAATCAACAGAATCTGAAATGCCAAGCTAAAAAGTTTTAACTTTCTTCAGTAGGCAACAAGGATCACTAAAGGTTTCTGTGTGGTCAGATTTTATGCTTCAGGAAAATTACTCTGACAGTTAGAGGGCCTAAACTAAGGTACTGAAAGAGCAATGGGAGGAAAAGAAAACTGGAAGAAATACTACAGAGATATAATTCACAGAACTTGGCCTGAGTAACTCAGGATATGATGTTCTAATAAGAAGAGCAAGCTGAACAGAGCACTAGAACTTTAGATGGGAAAAAGAAAAAAATATGCAAACTTTATCATGTACATTCACAACAAAAAAAAAAAGTGAAGAATGGACATTTAAATACACAACCTCACTGTTGACAAGTTTAGTGTAAAATTAAAATGCGTTATGCCATTTAATTATATGCAATAAGATAATCCTACATGTTAACATATCATAAGGTCTTTCAAATTTTCTTATAAGGTCCCATTTTAGTTTCTGCAATAAAATAAAAGGTACACATAAACTGTTCATCAACAAAACCATGAAAATATACTTTACCAAATACCACTATTGTTTATGTTATAGCCCAGTTAACCGCACATTGTGCCAGGCAACACCCCAAGTCATCCAATCTTTTCACAACCTCTTTGCAAGCTTGGCAAAACTATAATTTCCAATTTATATTAGAGGAAACTGAGGCTAGGACAGATTAGGTGATTACAAGAAAAGCAGCAGAAAACAACGCTTTCAACATGCTACTTTACCATTTATTATTCATCCGGTTTCTGCACATCTAATAAATACTTCGTATACAACAAAGAAGTCTTACATGAGAAGAACTGCCATAATCACACATGACCTTTCAAAGAGTCTCTTATTCATCCTCTACAAAGTATGTCAGATTGCCCTAGGTGTATGATAACAAAAAGTGGGGGAGGTGCCTAAAAACTGCCGAGAAAAGTTATGTAGCTGCAATTTCCCTCCTTACTTCTCACCTTGAAAGCACCGCTGGAAAGTTATACACTTGTGATATTATTCAAGCACAGGTTGAGAAATGATACCAACAGACAATGGTGACTGCTGGACTACTAAGTAGGGTCAGGTTTTTCAACGCATAAGTTAACATTATCAAAAAACTGGATTGTCAAGCAGTTTTTCTCACTCCCAGTAAATGATAAATTATCTTTAAAATATAGAACCTTAGGGGCACCTAGGTGGCTCAGTGGGTTAAGCATCCGACTTCAGCTCAGGTCATGATTCCACAGTTGGTTGAGTTTGAGCCCCGCGTCAGGCTCTATGCTGACAGCTCAGAGCCTGGAGCCTGCTTCAGATTCTGTGTCTCCCCTCTCTCTGACCCTCCGCCACTCACACTCTGTCTCTGTCTCTCTCAAGAATAAACATTAAAAAAATTTTTTTAAATATAGAACCTTAGATTCTATAAACTCATTTAACTGATAATCCTAAAAAACCAACAGACTCCGTAATTCCTAACAGGTATCTGTTCTGCTTAAGAATAGGAACTATAATATTAACATGGAACCTGGAAGGTTAAAGAAATCAGGAATAATAGTTTCACTAACACTGCACTCCTTTTCCATTATGAAAATAAGGTACTGTGTAATCATCAATGTGCCTCTGAGCAAGCCCTTGAGTGAGCAAAGGACTCCAGGAATCCAGCATAGTTTATAGAGGGTTAGCCTAGACTCTGTGAGCAAAGAACTGTTTTGTGGCTATAAAACACCAACAATATGTAAGTAAAATCTTGAGAAGGCGTAAAGTCAAAGTTAAAGCATAAACTCCAGGGCAGCTCCTCAAAAATGTTCTAGTAGGTAAGATGTAACTCCTCAGTGGGAAAGTCTAAAGAATATAATTAGGGGCCTCTTGTTTTACACAAGTCATATGCATGATAATTATCATACAGTTATCTATATTACTATCATATTAATCACCTCTCACTGAAGCTTAGTCCAGAACAAGAAGTTAGGAAACTACTGTACATAAAAAGGCAAGTTTCGCAAGGTACTGCCAGGAAGCGTCCACGGGTTCTACAGATACGTCACCAAGCTGCGGGCAGGATCTTCCTGTGGTTTGTCTTGCCCACTTCAGGTTTCACTTTTGAACGTGTGCTGATCCCTAAGCTCCCTGTAGCCCCTTTCTCAAGCAAACCAAACCATGAAGCACGTATGGTAGGAATCTCTCCTGGGATAGGCCAATCTACGTGAAGTTGAGCAAGTCTCTTAATGGTAGCTATTACTGGTAACGGCATCCTGGGGACCAAAATGGGACTCACTGTGATCTAGTACTTTTCAAAAAAAAAAAAAGATATAAATAAGCTGCACCTACAAATGTATACGTACAAGTGTGTGCGTGTGTGCGCGTGTGTGTTTGTTCTCGGAGAACCATTTACAAGCAGAGACAAAAGCACAACATAAGCATTGTCAGGCAGACAGAAGAGTAACATTTTTTTTTTTTTTTTGTAAATCCCCTAAACAGTATTAAAGATACATTTTTATAGCATTCCAACATTCTGATTTTATTGAATATCCACCACATTAGACCATAACCAATTTAGGGATAATTATCAACTTCTTGACAACAGAAATATACTCATCAGTTCTTTCCAATATACCATCTGACAGGCAAATTGGTAGACATAAATGGACAGCAACTTTGGTAACTTACAGACTTGAAAACCTGGCTCTGCCTCTTTAAACTCTAAGCATATATAACCGTTTTGTCAGCATGCAATCTTTTTCATGAATTTGGATTAAATGAAATAATTTGCAAGTATACTTACATAGTACCTGGAAAAGAGTAAATATAATAAAAAAACATTAGTTCACTTTCCCCTACCCACTAAGAAAATTGTATACAAAATTGTTCAAATTCAAAACTAAGAGGTTCTGCACCACTCACACAAATGCTGTAATATTTTAAAGGATGAAAATTATTCTTATCTCACTCCTCTAAAACAAAACAGAATTTTTTTAAAAGTCAACTTTTTTAACACAGTTGGAGAAAACAAGCAAAGTATATGGTAATTCACTATATTGCTCCTGCAAATTTTTGTTTGAAATTATATAAAAATTAAAAGTTACCAAAAAACTTGACAGAAAAGTAGCCTTTACTTGTAAGTGAACTCAAAATGTTACCAAGCTTAACATTTGGCTACCCTTAATTTTGTAGATGGGATAGTCTTCAACAGTAGAGCAAGAAAGGCTCTAGCAGCTGAGGACTAATATTGTATCACATTTTTATACAAAGTCATTTTTCATAACACAGATAATACATAATACATAAAATTTTATGTAGAAAATTAAACCACTGTAAGTAAAGCTAATCCCCTTTGGCCACCACTGATACAACCAATGTTGTACATCCTTGCAAACCTCTTTCTGTACATTTTCCCAGGTACACTAGAAAAAACATATCACTCTAACAACTTGCTTTTTTCACTCAACAATACATCTTGAAGTTTTTTCCTTTCATACTCTAGATACACCTCATTCTTTTTAGCTGCTATAGAATATATACATTAACATTTTATTTAGCCATTTTCCTACAATGGACACTTAAGTTGTCTCTAGTTGTTTTGTTTTACCAACACGGCAACATGAAACACCTTTGTATATGCCTCTTTTGCAAATGTCCAAGTGTTTCTGTAGGGTAGATATGCAGTAGAAATACACAGGAAATATACATTTAGATTTTTAACAGATATTGCCAAAATGCTCTCCAACATTACTTCATCCATTTAAATTCACAGCAACAGTGAGGAAAAGTTATCTATTTCCCTAAACCCCCACCAAATACTGAAATTAACAAGCTTTTGTTTTCACAAACTGATAGCTTTTAAAAATTTGCATTCCCCTGATTAACTATTGTTAAATCTTACCAGTATTTTCTTATGTTTACTGGCCTTTTTTTAAATCTCTTTCTATAAAATGTCTATTCATATCTTTTATTTTTCTAATGCCCTTTTCCTGTTTAAAATCCGTATGAACTTTTTATATATTCTGGACCCTAACAAATAGAGAGGCAGTAGAGCAGAGCAGGACAGGAGCAACACGATGGACTCTAGAGCCAGCCTGCCCAGTTTGAATGACAGCTCCACCACTCACTGGTCTGATCTGGGTTAAGTTACTCAGTTTAGTTATTCTATGCCTCAGTTTCCTCATCTGTAAAATGTGGATAATGAATGTTACAGAGTTACCATATGCACTAATTATTTGATATGCTTAAAGGGCTTTAAAATAGTACCTGACACAAATTAAGTCTTAGGTAAGTATTTTCTTTTTGTCTGTAGGATTTCCTGCAAATATTTTCTCCCAATCTATTCTTTGTCTCTTAATTCTTGTTTATAAATCTTTACTTACTTTTTCCCAAAAAATTATTTTTCCATCTCTCTTCTTGTATCAGAAATTATATAAGTACATGAAACCAACAACTGACTGCCCTCACTGGATCTCACAATCAACTTCTCAAGAATAAATGCAGGCATCAGCCAAAACATCTAAATTTTTAAACATCTTTCCCTTACTGCACAAAGCATTCCCACAAGTCAGTAAGAAGACTAATAATCCAGTAGAAAAAAAGGACAGGCAAAATAAACAAGTTTACCAAAAAAGGGAAATAAAAATGGCTCTCAATGGGGCACCTGGGTGGCTCAGTTGGTTAAGTGTCCAACTCCTGATTTCGGCTCAGGTCATAATCTCTGCCTCGTGAGATTGAGCTCTGCATCACTGGGTTCTGCGCTGGGCATGGAGCCTGCTTAACATTCTCTCTCTCAGGGTGCCTGGGTGGCTCAGTCGGTTAAGCTTCGGACTTAGTTCAGGTCACGATCTCGTAGTTCCTGAGTTCAAGCCCTGCGTGAGGCTCTGTGCTGACAGCTCAGAGCCTGGAGCCTGCTTCAGATTCTGTGTCTTCCTCTCTCTGCCCCTCCCCTGCTCATGCTCTCTCTCTCTCTAAGAATAAACATTTAAAAACATTTTTAAAAAATTCTCTCTGTTTGCACACTCTCTCTTAAAAAGGGGGTGCACCTGGGTGGCTCAGTCAGTTCAGCGTCTATCTCTTGGTTTCAACTCAGGTCATGATCCCAGGGTTGTGGGATCAAGCCCCACATCTGTACTGGGCATGGAGCCTGCTTAAGATTCTCTCTCTCACCCTCTCTCTCTCCTTCTGCCCCTCTCCCCCTGCTCGTGCGTGCTTGCTCTTTCTCTAAAAAAATTTTTTTAAGACTCTTAAAAATATGAAGAGATCCTCAACCTCATTTAGAAGTGCAAATTAAAACTACAAATCAGATGTTCCTTTCCATCTTAAGAGACGAGTAAAAATCAAGACGTTTAAAATATACTCTATGTGACTAAAGAAATAGGCATTCATTCATTGCTAGTGGGAGCATAAATTGCTGTAGTTACTATGGAAAGCAATATGGCATTGTCTTTCCAAATAAAAATGCATATACCAATTCATTCATTCATTTTTTTTTTTATATTTTTGAGTGGGAGCAGCAGAGAGAGAGAGGGAGACGAAGGATCTAAAGCAGGCTCTGTGCTGACAGCAGAAAGTCTGATGCAGGGCTTGAACTCATAACCCATAACATCATGACCTGAGCCGAAGCCAGAGGTTTAACCGACTGAGTCAGGCACCCCCCAGTTCATCAATGTAACATCTAGGAATTTATCCCACAGACACAAGTACTCATATTTAACATGACATAACTACAGGGGCACCTGGGTGGCTCAGTTAGTTAAGCATCTGACTTCGGCTCAGGTGGTGATCTCACAGCCCATGGGTTCGAGCCCCGTAGAGGAGGGCTCTGTGCTGAAAGCTCGGAGCCTGGCCCCTGCTTTGCATTCTGTGTCTCCCTCTCTCTCTGCCCCTACCCCGCTCACACCTCTGTCTCTCTCTCTCTTGTAAAGTAAATAAACATTACAAATTAAAAACACACACACACAAATAAAATTACATAACTAAGGGATTTACTGCAGTACTCTTTGTAATAGCAAAGATTGGAAACAACCTACACGTCCATCAATAGGGGATTGGTATACCCAGATGATGCCATATCATGCAGCTGTTAAATAAAAGAGGCAGCTCCCCATTCTTATGGATATGACAGATCTCCAAGCTACTACTGGCAAGTGTAAGAAATAAAAAAGCAAGATGCAGACAATGTATATATTTTGCTACAATTTGTATGTTAGTGAGGTTAACATTCATATATTTATGTTTGTAAATACTTAATCTCTGTAAGCTGCACAAGAAACTGGTAATGCTTGCTTCTGAAGAGGGAATGGCTAGGGGCAACAGAAGTAAGGAAACTTCCTTTTCACTGGATACTCCTTTGTACCTTTTCAGTTTTGTACCAGGTAAGTGTATTATCTAATCAAGCAAATAAATGCATCTTTTTAAAGAAATAATCAAACAAATTAAAACCTCCCCGTGATCACACCAAACTTTCTATTGGTACCCTTTAAACAGTCACGCACAGCAGGTTGCTAACATTCAGGTAGTTTGTGGCTAGTCTGTTCAACTGGCAGAAGGAGAGGTTCACCGTCCCAGCGATCCATTATCACTCTCTAGGGAACATTTCAAACTCAGAAATGTCCCAGTACCACCCCAGAAATTCTGATTCAGTAGGTATGGAGTAGAGCCTGAGCATCAGAATTTAAGTTCACAGGTGACACTGATGGGCAGTCAGGACTGAAACCAGTTGAGTTACAACATGACACAAATAGGTAAACATCCAGGCTCAATCTCCATCTAGGTCACAAGCATAGTTTCACCACTAATCCTAATCACTTCACAAAGTTCTCAGGAAGCAACAGATGAGAGTGTGTAGATGCCACAGTGAAAATGTATTACTACTTCTGGATATATTACTAGATACGCAGTGTAGTCCTCATCTATTAAATGGAGTACATTCACAACATTCATACTAATGATGAATTCATTCCACCTACCATTTCAGAAAGAACTTTGATAGTAATGGACTAGTGCCGAAAAGGCATAGGCATTAACTGTGTTAACACCTGGAGTATATGAGTGTCAAGTTCTTCGTTTGTAAAATGAGGGAACACAATATGTTCCCTACATTCCAGCTCTAAGCTTCTATAATTCTCTAAGAATACAGGCATCTAAAAACAACCATTGTTTAGTATAGACTGTAGGATAAACTAGTAAGGGCTTTTTCATCCCATTCACAGCCTAGGCTCAATCCACACACTAGGGGGCTAATGCCCTAATGGACATTCAGATATTACATACTGCTAAATAAATTTGTAGTCACAGAAAAACTTTTTATTTATTTATGTATTATTATTATTATTATTATTTTAGAGAGAGAGAGCAAGTTTGCACGAGGTAGGGGGAGGGTGGAGAGGGAGAGAATCTTAAGCAGGCTCTGTGCTCAGCATGGATCCCATGACCCTGGGATCACAGCACCCCAAGATAGTTTGAACCTTTTTTTTAAATTGTTTTAAATGTGTATTTATTTTTGAAAGAGAGCGTGAGCAGGGGAGGGGCAGAGAGAGAGGGGGACAGAGGATCCAAACCAGGCTCTGCAGAGGGCTAGAACTCACAAACCATGAAGGGGAGCCTAGATGGCTCAGTTGGCTAAGGGTCCCACCTCGGCCCAGGTCATGATCTCATGGTTTGTGAGTTCAAGCCCCACGTCGGGCTCAGTGCTGACAGCTCAAAGCCTGGAGCCTGCTTTGGATTCTGTGTCCCCCACTCTCTCTGTCCCTCGCCTACTCACGCTCTGTCTCTCAAAAAAAAAAAAAAAAAAAAAAAAAAAAACAACTCACGAACCGAGATCATGACCTAAGCCGAAGTCTGACGCTCAACCGACTGGGCCACCCAGGCACCCCAGGACTGTTTGAATCTTTAAAAACAAGTTTTTTCAGGGTGCCTGGGTGGCCCAGTCGGTTGAGTGTCCCACTCTTGATTTCGGCTCAGGTCATGATCCCAAGGTTATGGGATTGAGACCCACCAAAAATTTAATTTTTACTACCAAAATTTCAAACCTTCCATGGCTAATAAACAAATTTATTGTATAAAGTATGATTATGAGACTTTTCTTTTCCAGGCTCAGGACCAATTAGTAAAAATATTGTGCTGAACATGGAGCCTGCTTAAGTTTCTCTCTCTCCCTTCCTTCTGCCAATCTCTCTCCTCGATTTGTGCACTCTATCTCTCTAAAAAAAATTTTTTTAAAGATTCAAATAATCGTATCCATTAAATCTTAGACAAATGTCTCAAACAGTGCATCTTATGCAAAACAGGTATATGAAAAACAGTTAAATATTAAAATAAAAGTATCTGATGTAGTGTCTTAAAGCAAATGGTTCAATTTAAAAAGCAACAAAGATTAGTGCTAGAAGGGATTTTAAAGATCACATCCAAACCTCTCATTTTACAAGTGAAAAAATAAGGAGTTGGCAAAGTTAAAGAATTTGCCCAAAGTCATTCTATCATTAGTGATATTCTTAGAGCCAAGCTCACAATAACAAATTTGTCAATAACTGTTCATTGATGTTTGCATGTATATTGGTATAATGTTATAAAGCATATTATTTTAGCTAGTGATTTTTGATGACTGAAATAACATACAAAACCAAAGACATATCATAAAAAATTCTTAAAGTGTCTTAGTTTACGTTAATTGATGACTACACAACAAAACTGTTAGCAGCTCTCAAAACAGCATATAGAACTTCATAAAATATGTAATTTGATATTATTGTCAAATAATTTCATAAAGCACATTAAAAAGGGAACAGGATTGGTATCTAAGATAAAAGGATAAAATGACACTTTTATTTCAGCTATATTAGTTCCAGTCTCTTAGAGGCTATTCAAAGAGTTCTAAGTTAAAAAAAAAAAAAAAAAAAAACACAACAACAAAAACTCTGTGAACTCATTGAGGTTTACCTCCTGTCTTTCTCACAGCAAATGATTAGCAGACTGCTCTGTGAACTTTTACAAAGAACCCTTTTCTCTCATTTCTATCCATCTGAAAGATGGATTCTTCCTCAATCCTAAATAACTCATCATCTCATTTCAAATTTTTGACAATGATGAATGCATAGTATGAACAAATCTTTTAGTAATCTTTCCCTCTATTAATTTACTAAATAACATCTCATTTGAAATATCTGATAATAATACATTCTTAGCATGAATAAACTCTTTTTAATCTCTCCCTCCTAATTCTATTGCATGATCAATAAAATACCTTACTACCAAAAAATTCAAACCTTCCACAACAAATAAAAATATTTACTATAAAATATGATTATGACATTTTTCTTTTCCAGGCTTGGGGCCAATTAGTAACAATATTCATGGAGTACAGTTAAGTAACAATATTCAAATCTCCTAATAATCAGCACTCAGAGCATTTAGAAAAATTTAATCCTTTTCCTAATGAGGCAACTCTGGCATCAGTTCAAACATAAGCTCAGTTGGCACTATGATTTTGAAAGGGATGAACTTCCTGTCACAGACCCATGTAGTTTTCATTTAACAATACTATCATCTCCTAGTTTATGTGTAAAATTTACAGAACAGTTTCACATCTAGTATCTCAAATCCTCCTCAGGACAGTGTGGTGAGAAGTAGGGCATTTTCTAAAGGCCTATTATGCTGACAGTGGGATAGTTTAAAAAAATAAAGAATGAATTCTATACTGGAAGAGCTCGCAGTCTGCTCGCAGTCTAATGGGGAAACAAACAATTTCTACAAAATGTGCTAGAATAAGAAAATGGACAAGGAATTACAATTCCCAACCAGTACAGGGGCCCAACACCTTCTCTCCAGGGATGGGGGTGGTGGTGCCCCAAACAAGACTTTGGTCAGGAGATCACATGGACCAGGGTTTTGAAGGATGTGTAGAAGTTCCCTGACATAAATATGGGGTGGAGGAAAGGAGAAAAACACTTCTAGGCAGAACAACATGTATTAAATGGCGAGTGATGAAGCATCACTCGCCATTTTAAAGATGAGGAAAATAAGCTCAAAGGTAAGTGAGCTGCCTAAAGTCACATTATTAATAATCAATGTGTGAAACAGAATACAGTACATGCCCTCTGAGTTTAATCAGCTTTGTACAGAAAATGCTAAATGTCGACAAGAATATTAGATAAAGACTAATTTCTATCTATTTACTCCTTCCCAAAAGATGGTCCAGGGCTGACAGAGCTCCTGAGAGGAGAGAGGAAATGACTGGAGAAGATTTATTTAGCCCTCTAATCAATCTTGTGAGATAGGTGTTTTTATTATACCCATTATACACGCAAGAATATAAAGGCACAAAAAGGTTAACAAAAGTTAGAAATTAAGATTCAAATTAAAGCTAACCTGGACAAGCCTCTAAACTAAAGCACTTAACCAGATCCCACAGATCCTACTTTGCCAAAGAGTCCTACATCATTCTTCATCTGGAGACACCAGGGAGACCAACTGAGTTCTGGGACTTGTCATGATTCCGCAGATCTGGCACTGTACTGCACATCTCAATATTCACACAAATCATCAGATTCGGTTCTCTTTTATCAATCTGGTATCCCTAGAACAGGTAAACCCACGATCGAGGTGGCATGGGCTCTTTCATCAACATTTTTACATTCTGATTTTATAAGCTGATTTAATTGGATGAGAACTTAACAAAAAGTATAGCCAAAAAGGAAGACATCATGAAATAATAGCAAGAAACCTGAAAGTATAAAGAAGAAAGCTCCTTGGGGTGCCTGGGTGGCTCAGTTGGTTGGGCATCTGACTTCAGCTCAGGTCATGATCTCGCTGTTTGTGGGTTTGAGCCCCGCATTGGGCTCCATGCTGACGGCTGGGAGCCTGGAGCCTGCTTTGGCTTCTGTCTGTCTGTCTGTCTGTCTCTCTCTCTCTGCCCCTCCCCTGCTCATGCTCTCTCTCTCTCTCAAAAATAAATAAACATTAAATTAAAAAAAAAAAAAAAGCGGGGCGCCTGGGTGGCTCAGTCGGTTGAGTGTCCGACTTCGGCTCAGGTCATGATCTTGCAGTCTGTGAGTTTGAGCCCCGCGTCGGGCTCTGTGGTGACAGCTCAGAGCCTGGAGCCTGCTTCCAATTCTGTGTCTCCCTCTCTCTCTGCCCCTCCCCTGCTCATGCTCTGTCTCTATCTGTCAAAAAAATAAAAAAATAATAAAATTTAAAAAAAAAAAAGAAGAAGAAGAAGAAGAAAAAGAAGCAAGCTCCAGGGGCACCTGGGTGGCTCAGCTGGTTAAGCATTGGACTCTTGATTTTGGCTCAGATCAAGATCTCATGGTTTGTGGGACTGGGCCCTGAGGTGGGCTCCATGTTGACAACCCAGAGCTTTCTTGGGATTCTCTCTCTCCCTCGCTCTCTGCCCCTCCCCCACTCACTCATTTTCTTTCTCTCAAAAAAATAAACTTTATAAAAAATAAACTTTAAAAAAAAACCACAAAAGCTATAAAATAAATAAATTAAATATTAAGAAGAAAGATCCAATCCCCCTCTTTGGCTTGTGTGTAGGGTAGTTTGTTTTGTTTTGTTTGGGGGGGGGAGGGAATGCAATGCAAAAGTGCTTCAGATACTAAGCATACCTGCCACTCACTGCATGCCAGTTCATACAAAGGACGGAGGCTGGACTACCTTAATTTCCTTTATCAAGGGTTCATATGACAGCTCCGGGACTTCCAACAATCATGCCTACCTGTTGAATATTAGAGAAGTTGACCATTTGGAACTGCTATGGCTTCCTAGAGCACTAAAATGACTTCAGGGTATTGGGGATCAGCACATAAAACAAAATTCAATTAGCAACACTGGATTTGCTAATGTCAGTTGATTGAAACTGACCACAAAATGGGTTTCCAATCCCTGGATCTGGTTATTTCACCTTGTGAAGGATATGGAAAAATTAACAAATATTAGAATAAAACCCTTAAATGAAACTGTAGACTATTACCTCCAGAACTTTAAAGATATAGAATTCAAGGTGCCTGGGTGGCATAGTTGGTTAAGCATGTGACTCTTGATTTCGGCTCAGGTCATGGTCTCACAATTCATGAGATTGAGCCCTGCGTCCACCTCTGCACTGACGGAGCAGTGCCTGCTTGGGATTCTCTCTCCCTCTCTCTCTGTCTCTCTCAAAATAAATAACAATAAACAAAAAAAAAAAAAAAAAAAGAAAAAGAAAGAAAGAAAAGAAAAGGATATATAAACCAATTCATCCTCACTTTTTTGCTGGTAGGATTTGGGGTTCAAGAGTCCTACCTAGGTCTAGGAAAAAGGATGTTCCTTTGAGGCTCACTTTGAGCCCTATAGAGCTCTAACTCTCCAGATCTGAGGCTCTCAAACAGCAATCTAGAATCTGGCAGCAAATCTCCAGTCTACTGGGCACTATCAGGCTTTCCTCTGAGGTCTCCCAGGATGGTGAAAAGGAAAAGGTGACATGGTTACCTACACCCCCAAGCTTCATTGTCAGATGTACCACCATCCCATCCCTGTGACTTTACCACCTGCTAATGATTCCACTAGCCCCCCAACCCCCACGCTGTAAAACCCACATGTCAGTTTCAGGAAAACAGAAAACAGCATCTCTTCACAGGGTTGTGAAGGTCAACCAACTCTGGACTATACTGGCCTTTAAAAGAACGGCAAAAAAAATAAGAGAGGGAGGTGGGGAGAAGCTTCATGTATACGTATCCTAATACATTTTTTCTAAAAAGCAGACACTCAGTGACCTGAGCTATACACCAAGCAATTCCAAAAGTAAGAAACTGACTGAGGTAACAGTTACAATATTTCCATTATGGTTAAAGTGGTAATGTCACTCCCAGCTGATCAATCTTCAAATCTGGGTAGTGGGGTTGCTCTAAGCCACAGAAACAAAGTTGTAATTTTGTATTTGTAGGTCCAAGTTTCACTCACAATGGTATCTCCTACTGTGATAGTTTTGCTATGGAGCAGGTGAAAGTGCAGAGCAGATAAGTCCTTCTGGAAACAGCCCAACCCTAACTCTCAATTCCAAGAAGTGTATATGTAGTTCCATGGCATAACCTGCAACTATGTAAATCAGTGAGGCTCCAATGGACAGTGCCTAGCATCAAGTGACACTGAAATGTAAAACTGGTAAAGTTTGGAAAATTATATCAAGGGGGGAACTCTGGCCCGTTTACAGTTTTCCCAAATGTTAAAAAATTAGATGTATGTGAATATTAAGTATAAGACTTAATCTGAATTTTGAACAGAATTTATACCCTAGAAAGTAATTTTAATATTGGGAACATAGATATAGACAAGATCTATTTCTCTGATGTCATTTTCTAGGTTTTAAGAACTGTACTCAAGATCTCAAATTTACCCATGACCACTTCTGGGAAAAGATGAGAAAAGTTAATACGTCTGCCTCAGAGATTTAATAAAATACCAGTACTTGAAAAGAGGAGCAACTTGAAAAAAGGGGGAGAATCCAAGCTCAATTATTAATATCACTATCCAGGAAGAGGAAAATTTTACATCTCGTGCAACAAAGAGTATTGTTAGCCATTTTATTGCAATTCGATTTTCTTCTTACAAAGTAAAAAGTACTCCTCAGAACTAAGGGTTATTTACATGAAAGATGAAGCACGTTTCCAATCTGAGAATACTGAACAACGAAAATAAAGCTGATTTTTGACAAAAGCAAAAATAAGTTTTACTGCTAGATCTCACAAATAGCAAAAAAAAAAAAAGGGGAGGGGGGACGTTTCCTCTGAATAAACTACTGTGAAAAAATTGGCAATCGACGCCAGTCACTTTTAAAAAAATAAATGTCCAAATGGCTGAATTCAAATGGTCTACAGCAACGCTTAGAGCTTGTGAACAAAAATTTTGTATTAAGCCAACCAGTGTGGCTCGCTCACAAAAGTAACAATTAAATGCATGAGAAGGAAAGGAATTAAGTGGGTTAAGTGCGGGCTGGATGACTGTTTTGAGACCTGCTCACAGGAAGCCACTACATCCTGTCTTAAGTCCCTGTCAGTCACGCTGTCTCTCGATCCAAGTCCCCGCCGCAGCGAGGTGGGGCTAGTACAGGTGTCCGGCCCGAGCCCCTCCCGGCGCGCTCATTCGCGAACACCCCGCGCGGCGGCCACCGGAGTCCCAGGGCGGCCTGTCTCCTCAAGCTCAGGGCGCCTTTTTCAACCTCGCAAAAGCTCCAGAGCCCAGGACGCAGGCAGCCCCCTCCCCTCGGGCCAGCCCCACTTCCCCGCCCTCCTCCTCCTCGTCCTCCTCCTCCTCCGGCCGCGCCTCCCGTAATTACCGCTGGGCTCCCACCTCGGGGCCGCTCCCCGGCGCCCGCACCGCCCGGAGGCCTGCGTCCCTGGGCGGCCGGAAACTCCTCACGCCCCCGGCCCACGCCCCCGGCTGGGGCGTCCCCACGTCCAGGCCGCGCCCCAAAGCCGAGCCCCTCACGCCGGCGCCGCGCCGGGCGCCCCCCTCCTTGCAAATTCTCGGCTCTCCACTCCCTCCCGACCCGGGCAGCCCCAGCCCACGCCGCCCCGTCGAGGCTACGCCTCCCCCAACACACCCCCCTTCCAGCCTCACCCGTGCCGGCCCTCCCCACGCGCCTCGGCCGGCCCCGGCGCGGGCCCCGGCCCCCGCCCGCCCAGGTCCCCTCTCCGCCCCGCGATCCCAGCGCGGCTCGGCGCCGCCACCCCCCGCGCGCCCGCCGCCCCCTCAGCCCCACGGCGGCTCCCGCCGCCGGCGGGTGGGTCCCCTCAGCCCTGCCCCCGCTTACAGATCTTGCCCCGCAGGCTCTGCAGCACTCGGACCTCGCGACTGTCCTCGTCCCCGGCCTCAGGCTCAGCCGTCCCACTCGTCGCCGGCGCCTCGGAAGAAGCCGCCGCAGCAGCAGGCGCCGCCGCCGCCGCCATGGTGCCGCCCGGCCCGTGCCGCAGCCCCACCGCCTGCGTAGCCCGCGAGGCGGAGCCCAACGGCGGCCTAGGCTAGGGCAAGCCGCGCGCTTGGCCCCGCCCCCGGGCCTCGGCCTGGCTCGCCCCGCCCCGCCGCTGCCCCGCCCCCGCCCCACCCGGTTCCCGCGGTCGCTGTCGGCGTCCCCCCCCACGGTTGCCCCGAGTCCGGGCCGCTCGGGCGCGGACCCAACTCCTGGCTTGGCTTGCCGGCTCTTTGCCCCATAAAAGCCCAGGCGCCGGACAAGTGTGGCTCCTAGCTGTGGCTCTGAGCAGCTTTGAAACCCCGCTGAGAGACGACCCCGGCCCTCTCGAGATCCCCAAATCCTCCTGGGAATTAGGCTCCCTACCACGAGCGGGCTTCCACCGCTGCTACAGCTCAGGGGAACTCCCCGTGGAAAGAGAACAGAAAGGAATTTGATGGTTGGGAGGACCTCAAAACTACCTTATTCAAGAAGAGCCAAGAGGTGTATCCACACACGCCCCCTTACCCACAAGCCACACCGCCACACACATAAATCTTTGCTTTTAAGTAAAAACACTGCCCTGCAAAAGCTGATTTAAAAAAAAAAAAAGACCAGAACCCCCAATTGCAAAATGAGAGCGGCGCCTGAGATCCTCCCATAGAAAAATTCTGAAGCTTTTACCACCACTTTTTGTGTTTTGGAAACAGCCAAGTAAGGTCAGGTCCCATCCCTTCCCTCCCCCGCCCCCCCCCCCCCATGAATGGGCTGGCTAAAACATTGATTGACAGAGGACATTAGTAAATCTTTGACTAGTTGTTAGCTTTATTTCAAGGGAACTCTTTACAGTGAGTAAACTGCATGAATAATACCCTGGTATGAGATCAGGAAGATGATTTCCTGGTCTTGAGGTTGTTAACTGCACTGCCCTAGGAAGAAAGAAACTGTGACTTAATAGGGCAGGTTCCTTAATAGTTCCTTTCTAGGGCAACAATAGGAATCATTCAGTCTGTCAACAAATATTTTTTGAGGGTCAGACATAATGATAGCCTCGGGGAGTCCCAGCCCTCCAACAGTTCAGTCTGGGAGACACAGAAAAGGGCTGAGGCGCTGGAGAAAAGAACTAAGATGAGGAAACTGGAGGGTCAGGGAAGGCCTTCCTGGGAAATGCACTGAGGGGTGAACTGGAGATGAGGGAGGAGAGGCACAAATGTGCCAAGGGGGTAGAAGTCACTTGTGCAAAGGCTGGACAGCCAGGACCTTTAGTATGCATCTGTCGCTGAGGAGTGATGCTGCTGGTTCCACATGTGTGTTGTGGGTGATCGCTCAGTGATTTTTCCACTCGTTGGAGAAAGTGAACCTACTGCCTCTTCTTTGGGTGTTTTGCTGTCCTGTCAAACAATAAGTCCAAAACTTAATTCCCTAGCTTCCTTTTCAAATGGGCTGTTGTCTGGGCTAGAAACTTTGACCGCTTTTTAAATCCCTTGTCCCCATACTGTTTTCAGCCGCCACATCCTTCTGATTCTGCCAATATATACATCTCTTCTCTCTCTTCTTTCCTTTCCATTCCCTGTCCTTGTACTAGTTAAATCCATCCTCACTTGAGTAGTGTCAACATGTTATCGGGCTTTTGTTTTTGTTTTGCTTTGTTTTGTTTTTAAAAAGGCATGAGCTTCTGAGGCAGACAGACTTGGGTTGGAGCCTAGTTCTACCACTTTTACCTGTGAGACATTGAGCAAATGACTCAACCTTTCTGAGCCTGGGAATGCTCTACTTACTTTTCCTTCTTCAAAGCGTTACTGTCAGGATTAAATAATTATTAAGAGTATGTGTGTGAAGCATCTAGTGGAATTCTGGGCACGTGGTAGGATTAACTCAGTAAATGTTGCCTCATGCTCTTGACTGGAACTCTTCTAATAGGTATTCCATCTTTTTCGTCCCTCCTACACATACCACTTAAATTAATCTTCCTAAAGCAAAAATTGGAGTTCATCACTTCGTCTGCTCAAAAAACCCTCACTGGCTTCATTCATCCCTTCAGCCAGCCAGCAAGCTACGCCACAGTTGTGAAGGGTGCTATAAACAGCTAGAAAATAAAGTTGAAATTTCTCAGGCAGTGGTTCAGGGGTGAGGTTGGACCCAGCCTATCTAACTCCCCTAACTCCTTATATCTCTCCGGCCACACTGAGTCACTTTTCCCACCAGTCTTAGGACTGACCTTCCTCCGGCCTTTCCAAATGCTGCCTCATTCATCTGTCTCTGTCATAGACAGAGGTTCTTGGTCGTTTTCTGCATAGTAGTATATATCTGTGTACTTGTTTATCTCTTCTTCTAGAATTGTTGCTAACCCCCTTAATAAATATCTGTTGAATGAATGGAGTGAATCATATTAGTTCACTTACTTTCTCCACCCTGCAGACTTTAAGTTTTCCTGTTTTGAAAATTCTGTTTTCTATTTATTTTTCATTATCATACCTGTCCAAATGATTAAAATAGGATGGGAAACTCTAATAGGAGTCTAGAAAGCTAGTGTTTAAAGGTTTGTTCCTTTCTTTAAAATATCAATATCTGAAAAAAGTAAACTAAAATCTCCATATCTGTACCAGATTCTCCTCATTTCCCTTCTTCTTCACTAGTTTAACTCCAAGTCCATAACTCTATTATTAAGTTGTTACTAAAGGTATGAAAAACAATTTTACATGAAGTGAAACTCCACTTTTTTCCTCCAGTCTTCCTGTTGCAAATTTCAGAAGTATCATACTGTTTCACTAAAACCCAGAATCTCCATTTTTCCTCCATCTGAAATCATTCCTAATTATTCTAATTCTGAATAAACATTTGAGGAGGTTAACATTCTTTTACTGATACTGGCCTGCTCTGCAGTAAGAGTTAGTGTTTCCTTCTTTTTTTTTTTTTAACCACTTTTTTTTTTATGTTTATCATTTATTTTTTGAGAGAGAGAAAAAGACAGAGTGTGAGCAGGGGAGGGGTAGAGAGAGAGGCAGACACGGAATCCAAAGCAGGCTTCAGGCTCTGAGCTTTCAGTGCAGAGCCGCACGCGGGGCTCGAACCCACAAACTGTGAGATTGTGACCCGAGTTGATCGGATAGGATCGGCTTGCCTGACTGAGCCACCCTGGTGCCCCAGTGTTTCCTTAATGTAAAACATTCAGGAAATAAAGTTTTGTAAAGATTAATAAGATTTAGTCACAGTAAATTACAAGAAGGCCATCCCATCTCCCTCCCTTTATTGCCCTTACATTGTGTTTTAAATTCATCTAGAGTTCCTCTCATTTCTTCATGATGTTTTGTAACTGGAACAATATTGCATCATATACAAACTTGCACTTCACTTCCTTCCTCAAATTATTAATGAATGTGTTTAAAGGCTGTCACTCCTGTCTCTACCCCCTCCATTCTGATGAGCAACCATTCACTGCTATGTCTTTTCCTATTTCTTCACCAGCTTTTAACCCATTCAGTCATTTTCACCCACAAATTGGCTTGCTTCATGGTGGCTGAGGTAGGAAAACTCCATTGCTTCTTAATAAGAATATGTCCGGGAACTAGAAACTAATTTCAGAACTTGTCAGTTACACAGCATTGGTTTGAATCAGTGCCCACCAATCTATCACATGACAGTATGAGGGGTATCTCCTGGTCCTGAGTTATTAATCATCTTCTTTCTGGCCAGTCGGGGAAGAAACACATGCTTGCTTTGAAATATTTAAATGTAGATCATTCTTATCGGTCTGTACACTCATGAGGCATAACTGTTTCCGGTGGACTGGTGGGAAGGCAAGTTCTTTTGATCATTCATGATTTGATTTCCTCACTCCTCTCGTTAGAGTGCTGTTTGTATATTAAGCATTATGCACTCAGTTGCACTGTACCAGCAGCCTCTAAACCCAATAAGCACTTAAAAAAAAATAAAATAAAGTTGGACAAGTGGAAGGTGAGGGGAAAGGTTAAATATTCAGGATCTTTTGCAAAATATTCAAAATATACCTTTAACATTTTACCTTGAAACCAAACAGGGCTATAACAAGGGTATGTCCGAAAATATGGACAAGTCTTTATCCTAAAGCCTCCAGCTCCTGCATTAAAAATATTTTCACATTTGCTCAGTTCCTAGGGGACACTCAAGGCCTGAATTTTGGAGCATGGGATAGTCTATGCCTTTAGGCCAGTCTGACTTCAGACTCTCAGGCTCCCTCCTTTTGAACTTGGTGGCATATCCACTTCACCTCCACTGCACCTCTCCTGTCAATTTTGACTGATTAATCAGTAGGTCTGAGAAGAACATTGGAAAAGTTGGGCAATCATGTACTTGTTTCATTTGCTACTCTGTACGTGCTTGAGAAATTTCTATATTTGTGTAGGCAGATTTGTCGTTTCACTGTGGACCCTGGAGACATGTTCCACAGGGTTGGTAAGAATCAAGCTAGAGGACCTGAGGTCATGGCTCAGTTGATTTTCATACACTGAAGATGTAGTTACAGATTCTCATGACCAAGAACTCTCTCTCTCTCTCACCTGGCTGGCATATAGTGGTCAATGAGGCAGGTTGGGACTGAACACCCATCTGGCTGTACTCATGGCAGGTTGGAGACTGATGTCACCTTTCAGTCCCCTCCCCAGTGCCATCAGAGCCCACTGGGGTGGTGGTTGGGTAAATGATGCTTTTGTGTTCTAAACTCTGAGGAAGAAGAAAGGAAATTAGAAGGAACTAGAAAGGAGCTGGCTACAGAGCTGGTCCAAAGCCCCTTCTTGAAGCAAAGCTCAGGGTGGGAAAACATCAATGAAGATAGAAACACAACAATGCAAGCCCAAGGGGACTTCTCTGAAAAGTATCTCCACCCTCAGACAAAACCCAGGAACTAAGAGTGCCAGACTCTTCGTGTGGGTTGATATTGTTTATGGTTGGTTTTGTTGTTGTTATTCCTAGTTTATAGATTCTTATTTTCTGATCTCAGAAAGGTTAAAAGACTTCTGCAGGTCAGCCAGCTAGTAAATGGGATATCTGGGATTTGAACTGATTCAGTCTAATCCAAAAGTCCTGTAAGACTTTTCTGTCCTCTTTGTGCTACAGGTCAGAGTGGGAGATGATAAAACTAGCCCACAGAATGGGTCTCCTAGACTCTTGCAGATCCTGCAAGGGGGTCTGATCTCTCATATTAGGATGTGAGAAGGCACCTACAGTACTGTCCCACCAGGGAAGTAAGAAGGGAGAGGCGAACCCTGCACGAGAAAGAAATGGGCCTTAAAGGCCACTGGCTGGGGAAAGTTTTCAGCTCTTGGAAGGGAGTGGTCCAAAGACCCTCGCTCACTTCCTGAAGGGAGGATAGTCTAGGAACAAGAAGTACAAGGGATGATAAGTTGCTAAGGCAGGAGCCCTGAGGCTGGAACAGAAGGGCATCATACCTGCAGACAGCAGGGGAAGGATGCTCCCTCCAGGAGGGCCCTGGGTCCAGGGGACTCTCATCCCCAGCGCTCATGAAGGCTCAGAAGTTGAATGATGGACTGTTTCTGGGGAAAGAAGAGTGATGGCTGAGCTAGTATATGTCTCCCAGGCAGGCAGGTGAGGCCTACAAAGGCACCAGGGAGAGAGAGTGAAGGTTAGATGGCCTGAACTGAGGAGGCAAATTTGCTAAGAGCTTATGCTCCAGGAATGGAGGGGGAATGCTAACCCTTATTCAATAAAAAATACACTGAATTCTGGGGTGCCTGGATGGCTCAGTCGGTTAAGTGTCTGACTCTTGGTTTCGGCTCAGGTCATGATCTCACAGTTTGTGAGATCAAGCCCCAAATCTGGCTCTGTGCTGATAGCGTGGGGCCTGCTTAGGATTCTCTCTCTCTCCTCTCTTTCTCTGCCCCTCCCCTGCTCTCTCTCACTCAAAATAAATAAATAAACTTAAAAAAATACACTGAATTCCAATAATCCCAAGGACCTACACCTAATTTTTAAAGTCCAAAAATGTATTCTTTCATTTTTTTTAAGTTTTATTTATTTAAGTGATCTCTACACCCAACATAGGGCTTGAACTCAGGACCCTGAGATCAAGAGTCACACGCTCCTCTGACTGAGCCAGCCAGGCAACCCCCAAAATGTATTCTTTTAAAAAACTTTTTTAAAAATGTAATTTTAGGCTACATATACCCTTTACCCAAGTCTCCAAATGTTAACATTTAAAAATATTTTGCTTTGCCATCCTCTCTCTTTGAGAAGATAATTGAGAATTGCAAATGCATGGGCCCTTTACTCCTAAATACTTTAGTGTGTATTTCCCCCAAACAAAAGTTCTTTATAGGAACTAGTGCATTTATCAAACTTAGGAAATTAACATTGAAGCAATATGTTAGCTACTCTATATCCTTTATGCAAAGTTCACCAACTGTCCTAGTAATGATCTTTATTGCATTCAGTATCCATGCCTTTACTCTCCTTTAAGCTGGGACAATTCTTCAGTTTCTCCTAGTCTTTCACAAGCTTGTTATTCTTGAGCAGGGCAGGCCAGTTACATTGCAGAATTTTCCCCAATTTGTATTATGTATTTTGGGCAGGAATAACTACATAAGCAGTGCTCAGTTCTTCTCGGTACATCTTTATCTGGAAGCTCATGTGACCACCTATCCCATTACTGGTGATAATTCATTTTGATTCCTTGGTTAGCCTGGTATCTGCCAGATTTGCCCCCTGTAAAGTCACCGTGTTCCCATAGAATTAATAAGCATCTTGTGAGGTGATACTTGAGATTTTGTAAAAGTGAACTTGCTTTTCCCCCTGTCTGTGTTCCTCCCTCCATATTCTACCTGGATGAATTGCAACCTCACATATGCCCAAGCCAGAAACTGGGGAGTCATTACTCTTTCCTCTTCCTTGTATTTCATGTTCAAGAACTAAATCCTGTAGATTCTGCCCCTTTAATGTCTTTCAAAGTGATCTTCTCCATTTCCACTGCCACTCTTAGCCTCTCATCATCTTTCCCTTGACTTGCTGAAAGACACCTAAGTAGGCTGTCTACTTCCTGTCTGTTCCTCTCCCCACCACTCCCCGCGTTGCCAGCAGAGTTGTGTTTCAAGAATGCAAATCAGCATTTTCTTACCTAAAAACCTTTAATGAAGAAGTTGCAAAGTGGAGGTTTTCTGGCACTGATGGGGACCACATGACACGTATGCTACAATTCTGTGGGCTGCCTGAGCTGCCATAACAAAATACCAAAGACTGGGTGGCTTCAACAACAGAAAATTATTTTCTCACGGTTTTGGAGGCTAGAAGTCCAAGATCAAGGTTCTGGTCGATTCAGTTTCTGGTCAGAGCTCTCTTCCTGGCTTTCAGATGGTTATTCTTGCTATGTCCTCACATGGCTTTTCTTTGATGTGTTCACATGGAGAGAGAGATGAACTCTCTGGTATTTCTTCTTTTTTTTTAATATTTTTTCATTTTTTTTTTCTAAATTTTATATTTGAGAAAGAGACAGAGACAGAGCATGAGCAGGGGAGGGGCAGAGAGACAGAATTTGAAGCAGGCTCCAGGCTCCCAGTTGTCAGCACAGAGCCCGAAACGAGGCTCCAACTTACAAGCTGTGATCTGAGCCAAAGTCGGATGCTTAACTGAGCCACCCAGGTGACCCTCTGGTATTTCTTCTTATAAAGACACTATAATGATCAGAGCCCCTCTCTTATGATCTCATTTAACCTTAAGTATTTCCTTCAAGGTCCTGTCTTCAAGTATCGCCACGTTGGGGGTTTAGGGCTTCAACATGAGAATGAGAGGGACACAGGGGCTCCTGGGTGGCTCAGTTGGTTAAGTGTCCAACACCAGCTCAGGTCATGATCTCACGGTTCGGGTGTTCATGCCCTGCATTGGGCTCTGTGCTGACAGCTGGAGCCTGGAGCCTGGAGCCTGGAGCCTGGAACCTGCTTCAGATTCTGTGTCTCCCTCTCTCTCTGCCCCTCCCCCGCTCACGCTCTGTCTCTCTCTGCCTCTCTCTCTCTCAAAAAATGAATAAACATTAAAAAAAAAAAGTGGGTGCCTGGGTGGCTCCATCTGTTAAGCATCCAACTTCGGCTCAGGTCATGATCTCACAGTTTGTGGGTTTGAGCCCGTGTGGGCCTCTGTGCTGACAGCTGGAAACTGGAACCTGTTTTGGATTCTGTGTCTCCCTCTCTCTCTGCCCATCCACCCCCCCCCACCCGCTCTCTCTCTCTCTCTCTCTCTCTCACACACACACACACACTCTCTCTCTCTCTCTCTCTCAAAAATAAATAAACTTAAAAAAAAAATGGGAGGGGCACATTCAGTCCATAATAAGCTCCCATACCTCCCTTTCTCATCCCCATGGCACATACTGCCAATCAATCACAGCACTCTTTCCTACTGAACTTGAATGAACTTCAGAACATTGTGTCCATCTTTCTCGAGGTCAAAGTCTCTCTGGAAACTAGGATGCATACATTTGACACAGTTTCCCCCAGGGAGTTACAGCCTAAAGAGACTTAAATTCAGAGGAGAGAATAATTGTTCTTGGATGAAAAAACAGTTCCAACTTGACTCTTTGACCCTCCAAGAGATTCTTAGTTACCTAGTACCTTTTTTTTTTTCAGTTTCTTTCTTTATTTTGAGAGAGAGCGCGCAAGCATGAGTAGGGGAGGGGCAGAGAGAGAAGGAGAGACAGAGAATCCCAAGCAGGCTCCATACTGTCAGTGCAGAGACCAATGTGGGGCTGGGACGCAAGAACCCGTGAGATCATGACCTGCACTGAAATAGAGTCAGACGCTTAACCGACTGAGCCACCCAGACGCTTAACCGACTGAGTCAGACGCTTAACTGACTCAGGTAACTGAGTCCCCAGTTACTCAGTACCTTTAATGCATTTCTTTCCTGCTTAAACTAGCTAGGATGCATTCTGTCACAGATGCAACAGATACATTCCTACACGTTATGTGCTGATATGCTTAGCTCTGTGTAGTTTCCTAAATGTGCCAGGTGGTTCAATGAAGATCTGCTGTGATCCAACTTCTCCCTTTGTCTAAGGTTCCCTCCCCACTCTCTCCTCCATCATACCAATTAGGAGGCTTTGGGCTGCAAGTAACAGAAAAACTGTCAGAAAATGGCTTGAACAACTACAGTTTATTTTGTCAATAAAAAAGAAGTCTTTATGGGTCTTAAAAATGAAACACAGAATTACTACACGATCCAGCAATTCTCCTTCTGGATATATACCCAAAAGAAATGAAAGTAGGGTCCTGAAGAGATTAGTATGCACATGTTCATAGCAGCATTATTCACAACAGTCAACACGTGGAACAAACCCGTGTCTATTACAGATAAGTGGATAAGCAAAATATGGTATATCCACACAATGGAATATTATTCAGCCTTACAAAGGAAGGTAATTCTGACACATGATACATTATAGTTGAATTCTGAGGATATGCTAAGGGAAATAAGCCACAAAATGACAAATATCATATGATTCCACTGCTATGAAGTGCCCAGAGAGTCTAAGATTGTCACAGACTGGACAATATTTTATTTGTCTTTGACTCATTAGTGCACAATAAAACACAGAAGAACATAGAAGGCACTTACTAAATGTTTGATGAATGATGAATGAATGCATTAATGAATGAATGAATGAGCAAATGAATGAGAGATGGCCTGTTCAGAGAAGCTGCTAATAAATGAGCTCAGAATGCTGAATCTAAAACCCACAAGGGAAACCGGAGTAGACCACATAACCATACTGGGCTGAGCCTGGGCTTTGTAGAAAGCTTAGGTGCAGAGAAAAGGCAACATCTCAGAAGTCAGATGAGGAAGGAGAAGGGGAAGGAGGCAGGGTGAGGGGTTTGCAATCCTCCCCATGGGCTGGGGCTGTGTGCGTAACAAGCAGCTGATTTGGGGCAGAGATAGCCAGGAGAGCAGAAGTTCATAGGTCGGGAACTGGTCTACTAGTGGGCTAGATTGAAACATTTTCAATTTTTTGTAAGTTGTTGTAGGAGCAACAAAACTTTGATTTCAAAGTTGCAAGTTGTTTTCATTTTTGCTATTATGATCTAACTTCCAGGCAGCCACATCAGCCTGCAGGTACACATGAAATCCTATTAACATCACTAACTCAAAAGTTCTTGGTCTTGCCTCCATCTTCCACTTGCCCAAATAATTTAAACTCTCCCCAATTACTTATTTCCAAGAGTGTCCAAGGGATGTTAGACTTACCATTGGTAGAATGGGGGTTTCTGGGTTTGTTATGTCTTTCCTTTCCTGCTCTAGCTTCCCTTTGTCACTGTGTCTGCCCAGGAAGTAGCTTGAGGGACTTTCGCCACTTTATGGTGCCTGCTGTGAAAATGTCAAGGCCCAAGCCCAGAACATTGTCCTTCAGAGCTCACAAAATGCTTCTAGCGGTCAGCAAATCTGGTAAGAATGGCCACCTCTCCAGCTAGGCCCCTAAGTAGCACTGCTTGGGCTCAGAATCTCTCATAAAATCAACTCTTAGCCCTAGTCCTCATCTCTTTCCTTTGGGCCTCCAACTAGTCTAAGATGCCAGGTTGGAAACAGGAGAGTTTTATGTTATAGTTAACTCAACAGATACTCCCCACCTCCTTCTCCTTTGCAGCCTCCACTATGGAGGTCAATAAAGCTAAATATTGCTTTTCTGGTCCCCGGCAGTCAGGGTTGGTTATATGACTCAATGAGACATGAGAGAGAGTCTTCTTTGTGCTTCCAGAATAGGTTTGCTTTTCTTGTTGGGAGAATAGATGAGTCTGTTGCCACACCTTCTCTCTGTGCACCCCCCACCCCCCTCCACTGCCTTCTTCTTTCATTGAACATGGATACAATGCCTGGAAATGCAACAGCTGTCTTATGACTATGGCCGAAAGAACAAGTGAATTCTTGTCCCTGAAATATTTGAGCCTCTGCAACCAGCGTTGAATTTCATTCCTCCAGGCTTCTGGTGAGAGAAAAAAAAAATAGATGCCTATTTGTTTAAGGTACCATTTGTCAGTTAGTGAAGCCAAAAGCATGATCCTAGCTGTTACAAATTTGACTTTTGCACATCATGTGCTGACACTATGAAACCATCTCTTATAATCCAAGTTGTTCATTCATAAATCACCTGATGCACACTCATCACTTGGTGGCTGTGCATGCCATTTGCTGCTACTGGAGGAAGGAGTCAGGTCTCCACCAAACTGGGGGGTATCTAAAGGCAGTTATTTAGGTGGCATTTTTGCTAGGATCAGGCCTGGTGGCAATCTCCCTCTGGCACTGTGTCCTGTCTCTGACTTCTTGACATGGCCCTACAGAAAAATGTAGAGGTTAAGGACAACCCAGCCCTGTATTCTAGCCCTCACAGTATGGACCCCAATGAAAGGACAGATGCCTGAATTAACCTCCCAAGGTCAAGGGGGTTGGTAGTCTTCTCCTAGGTCACTGATTCCCATTTAAAATTAAAACAATTTTTTAACGTTTATTCAATTTTGAGAGACAGAGAGAGACAGATCATGAGCGGGGAAGGGGCAGAGAGAGGGAGACACAGAATCCGAAGCAGCTCCAGGCTCTGAGTTGTCAGCACAGAGCCCGACGCAGGACTCGAACTCACAAACTGCAAGATCATGACCAGAGCCGAAGTCGGTTGCTCAACTGAGCCACCCAAGTGACCCCCCCCCACCCCATCTTCAATTTAAAATACAGTGAGATTGGGGGTGCCTGGGTGGCTTATTCGGTTAAGCCTCCAACTTGGGCTCAGGTCATGATCTCATGGTTCGTGGGTTTGAGCCCCACGTCAGGCTCTGTGCTGACAGCTCAGAGCCTGGAGCCTGCTTTGGATTCTGTGTCTCCCTCTCTCTCTCTGCCCCTAACCCACTCGCATTCTGTCTCTGTCTCTCTCAAAAATAAATAAACATCAAAAAAAAAAAAAAATAGAGGTCAGGAATGTCATGAGAGAATAAAGTCCTCTCCCCTTAAAACATTTAAAAGTAATATTTTTGTTGTTGCAAACTGTATTTTATGGAATTTTGAAGACTTTGGCATTTATTTCATAAAACTGAATTCCAGGGAAAAGACATGGATATTCAGCCACAAAAGAAATAGGAAGTTTGATAAGTTGGTGACCTATTTGAAATAATTGAGTCGATATGGCCACTAAAATGGAAGCCTCTAGTTTGCTGTGTTGTTGCTTTAAGCCACGTGAGGTCATCCTTATGAGGACACTCTAGGGCTATCTGTGCAGATATGGAGGAAAGGCTGATGGAGAGGGGCCAGGAAGAGTGGAATCAAAATCCAAAGGAATTTACTACTGCATTTGAATGGAGGGCCAGATGTACCACTATCGCTTAGCACCCTTACCCCAAATAATCCTTCTTAGTAGATGTCTTATCTGCAGCCACACCAAACAAATACTTTAGTGAAATTGCTGGGGGCAGAGGGGGGCGGCTCTAAGGATCTTCTAGTAGTGAGCAAAAGATGGAGAGAAGCAATAGTTGCTCATACTGATCACACCTGAAATGTAATGGCTATTTTGTTTGGTGTGCTAGTTTGGTGTAGATTTACATTGAGAGTAGAAATATGTGTTAAGGCTTTTTGTGAATTTTCTGGAAACCTCTGAATATTCAACTTTATTTTTCCATGGAGTCTAGAATTCTACAATAGGAACTCTCCTAAACTTAAAGGTTTTTAGGAACCCAAAATCTATGATTTGCATAATAGTACTGTATGTATTTAGTGCTGTTTAAGAATTAATATCACAGGGGCACCTGACTGGCTTAGCTGGTCAAGTGTGTGACTCTTGATCTGGGGGTCGAGTTCGAGTCCCACATTGGGTGTAGAGATTACGAAAAAAAAAAAAATTAAAAAAAATTAATATTGCCAAGCTTGATAAAATGTTTAAAATGAAAAAAGCTAGGGCACCTGGGTGGCTCAGTCAGTTAAGCGTCCGACTTCAGCTCAGGTCATGATCTCATGGTCCGTGAGTTCGAGCCCTGTGTTGGGCTCTGTGCTGACAGCTCAGAGCCTGGAGCCTGCTTCGGATTCTGTGTCTCCCTCTCTCTCTGTCCCTTCTGCGCTCACACCTCTCTCTCTCCCCCAAAAGTAAATAAACATTAAAATAATAATAAATAATAATAAAATGAAAAAAAGCTGTCTTTCATGTAGTGTTTGGGAAGAGAAGATATAAGGAGACAACAGCTCCTTCCTCCATTTTTCTATACCAGGTCTTCTCAACTGTGGCACTATTGACATTTTGGCTGGGATAATTCTCTGCTCTTGGGGACTGTCCTGTACGTTGTAGGATGTTTAGCAACACTTCCGGCCAAAAGCATCTCCCAGTTGTGATAACCAAAAATGTCTCCAGACATTGCTGAGTGGCCTCTAGGAGGCATGATCATCTCCCATTGAGAATCTGTGCTCTATATGAATACATCTTCAGTAAAATGGCAGGTGTCTGTGTTTGTAAACCTGCCAAAAACTGCGATCCATGTGGTTCAGACCCTGAGTAGGTAGGGTTCAAAAAAGCAAAGTCCTGGTAAGAATTCTACTTTAAAAAAATTTATTTATTTGTTTATTTGGGGGGGGGGCAGAGAGGCAGAGAGAGGGCGAGAGAGAGAATCCCAAGCAGCTCCACACTATCAGCGCAGTGCCCGACACAGGGCTCGATCTCACAATCCATGAGATCATGACCTGAGCTGAAACCAAGAGTCGGACGCTTAACCGACGGAGTCACCCAGGTGCTCCAGGAATTCCACTTTTAAATCTCAAGGAATATGAATGGGATCCAAGTATGTAATCCACAGCATCTTTCACCAAAATAGTTTTCCTCTTCTCTAATATTCAACCATTCCATTCCTCACTCTCGTTCCCCCCCAATAGTGTGCTCTCCCATCCACCCACTCTCTCCCTTCTTCTCCCTCTCCTACATGATGCATCTGAACACATTCATGCCCCCTGCTCTCCGTGGCCTCTTTCTCCTTGCAACCTACCTGTGTGGCTTATACCACTTCCATCCCTCTCCCCTCCCCCTGGTTGTGTGGTGGAATTCCCAAAGATCTGGTCTGGACCCTGCAAGCTCTTCTCCACAGTTGGGTGTGGGTGGATGGGAGGAACTGAGCAGCTAAGCGGCACCACATTTAGCAACGGGGAGGAGGACGGGAAGAGCTGGAGACACTCCTGAGTGTGAAGGGTTGCAGATTTTTTCACCCTCCTCACAAATGCGCAAGAGAAGATGCAGCATTTTCATGTCTCTAAAATAGTTTTTGTCTTCCTGATGAGCCTCTAACCACCGAAGGGAGAGAAAAGTATTCCGGCACACAATTTAAACAGACATTTTAGGTAAATGGTCCTCCTTAGGTAAATGCATCCTCCTTTTCTGTCTCTTCGAGATGGTGGAGTTGTGGCTAGCAGACCCTGCAGGGACAGAGAAAAGATAGGATCCTCAGGTCCATGCAGAATCTTGTGCATCTTTGTTGATTTCTGCTGTGGGTGGGTGGTCTGGACGCTTCCTGGGTTGTATCCAATCCATCTCTGGAAGTTCTGTGAGCTCTGCTGAGGCTGTAACTACAGTACCTAAGGCCTGGTCCCTCTGCCTTGGAAGGCCTGCTTCTGCTCCCTGATGACTCAGTCTCTGCTCTGGCTGCTGCTGCAGACCCCACATCCTCCATCTGGCTCTTGCCTAGGGTGTCCACCCCCAGTCTTACTGCTGATTCACCTTTTCCTTGGCCTATGCTTGGAGGCCTGCTGGCTCTCGATTCAGCTACTTTCCAGGCCTCTTCTCTGGAGCAGATGGGAACTCCTTGGTCCAATTTATTCCATACTGGTCCTGGAGGCAGCCCAGGAAATCACATTTTGCTTCTCTCCCAGCAGACTGATGCTATGCTGTTGAGGAAGCCATCCCTGGGGTGATGCCAATCACCTGCAACGTCAGGCCCTCTCAGAGTCCCAAAGATGAAGTCTTCGGAAACCCCTAACCTTTCCCTCATCCGCCTCACAAACCTCCTTGCTTTGGGTGGAACCAAGAGAAGGGAGATTAGGCTCACCTCTGAGGGCTACGCTACCTTACTTCCCCTTCTTTCTTAGATAGTCCACTAGAACTGATAGGGTAGGCATTCCTCCTTCTCTACCTCTTTACTCCAGGACTTCTTTTCGTAAGAACTATATGATCAAGTTGGCTTTTGATATGTTAACAGACAGAGAAGAGAATCTAGACTATCTTTTCTCTTTTACAAAGTCTAGTTTTAAGATAATCTGGCTGAAAAATTAAAAAATCTCATTTGGAAACAGACACTTAACTTTTGCTTTCTCTGTTTCTCTTTTTCTTTCTATTCCTCCTGTAACAATCCTAAGCTTCCCTGAACAACTGGAAACCCGCTGGAGGTATGGGGGTGGAGAGAGGTCAGCATAAGGAAATATACAAGAAAACAGCATCTTCGTCGATTTCAAAACTATATTATCACCATTATATACGTTGATAATTTTTCATGCCACATGTTATGTTCTAATGTGGTTGTTCCATTGAGGCCTGCAAGGCTGAGACCGCAGCCCTGTGGGTAGACCACATCTGTCCAGTGAATGGCCGGAAGAAGACGTAGGTCCTCAGACAGGAAACCAGACGCTGAGGGCAAATCTTAACAGACGAGAAAGGGCTCTTTGCTTTCCTTGAACTCACAGGAGCCTCAGGACTAGGACAGTTCTCCTATTTTCTCTCAATGGGGTCAGGCCAGGACTTGCAAAGGGAGACTCCTTTGTGGGGCTGAGCTTCTCTGACTCTACAATTCACAAGTTTGCTGTGCTAACATGTTTTTTTGTTGTTGTTTTTGTTTTATTTGTTTTTTGTTTGTTTGTTTGTTTGTTTTGTGCTAACATGGTTTTAATGGGAGGGCCAACATAGGGCTATCAACTTTTTATTCTGCAAAGCGAAATGTTAGAAACAAGCCACTGTTTATACCATCAATGTTCATTTTTTTTTTAAAGGACCTTTAACACCTAAAAAGTTGGTGATTTTGTTTTAAGGAAGGCATCATTTATTGACAAGAGAAAAAGTCACTTCAGATGCCTGGAATGGCAGGGGGGGAAAGGCATTGAACAGAAGCAGGAAGGGGAGATAGGCAATGTCTCGTCCAGGGGTGGACTTATACTTCTTTGCCTACAGGATTTGCACAGGGACAACTGGGGAGCAAGACCGAAAGAAAGTTACAGCATGTCATGGAGAACCTGAGTGACAGAGAGTGAGAAACTAGAATGTCAGCTTTGAGAGAGCTAGAGTTTCTGACTGTGTCATGAGAAGGGAATTGCCAGGAAGAAAACTATATTTGGGAGATTGAAGTTAAAGGTTTTGTGCAGCCTCTGATGAAATTACTGCATTTTGAGAGAGAGAGAGCGAGAAGAAGGAAAGGCATTTTGAAGAGAAAGGATGGAACCCATCCCAGGCTTTGGCTGAAGTGTAACATTTCATGGGAGATGAACGGAGCACTTTCCCTCCGTTGGTTATTTTGTCTGTTGGATACCACGGCCGGGCTGATTTTAAAGAGTGCCACAGATACTCCTGATAACTTAATAGATATGCACAGGATAGATTTTAACATTTTAGACAATTCCCTTCTTATGAGAGAGAGAGAGAGGGAGAGAGAGAGAGAGAGAGAGAGAGAGAGAATGAGTGAGGGAGGGGCAGATAGAGAGGGAAACAGGATCTGAAGCAGGCTCTGTGGCACAGAGCCTGATGTGGGGCTCAAACCCACGAACCATGAGATCATGACCTAAGCCAAAATTGGACGCTTAACCAACTGAAGCCACCCAGGCACCCCGCCCCCCGATTTTTGCATTTTTAAATTTGACTTCATTTCATCAGCTAAACTTACTATTTTCTTACCTTTTCTCTATTAAATACTAGTTTTGTTTAATGCCATTGTCTACACTTCAGATAAGAGAATCTTCTACATTAAACTGTAGTCCAATATCTGTTGCACAAGCGTTGTCAGGCAATGGAACAATTAATAAAATTACCTTGTGTGCTCTGCATGAGTCACTTGCAGACACAGACATTTGTGATAGAAATACACTGTATAGTGATGGTGTGGTGATTTCATCAATAAAAGATTATAGAAAAGAAACTTCAGGAACCTCAAGTTCCTTAGTCATTATTGTAAACATCTGTTATTACGCTGGAAAAGAAAGCATGAACATGATAGCTAACAGAATCCTGGCCAAAGATGTTACTAATTATGCTTCATAGGGACACATATATTTTTAAAGGCTATATGTCAAACACATATGCACACCTTGGTCTATTAGTCCATTTTAGGAGAAATTCTTATTGACTTCATATTGTTGAGTTCCCTCATCTCTTGTCAGTGGTTTTATTGTGCCAGTGTTAAAACGGAGTTGTTGGCTTGCTTATCTCTACTTCTGGACAGATTTCCAAACTCTTAAAAACAATTTTTTTTTAACATTTATTTATTTTTGAGATACAGAGAGAGACAGAGAATTTCACTCTTTAATTCATTTGAAATTAATTTTACCATATGGTTGGAACCAAACTTCACATATTTCCCCCCAATAGGCAAGAATCTCAACACCATTTGTTTAATAGGCCATTTACTTTTCATTGGTTTGTATTCCTGCTTTTATTATAAACTACACAATCCTATATGTAATTACAATTTTATGACTTTCATTTCTGTTCCCTTAATCGGCCTGTCAATTACTGTGCCAATACCACACATATTTGACCACAATAACTATTTAATAACTTTTAATATCTAAGTCTTCCTCATTGCTAATTGCCTTTGGAATTTTTCTCATCTTTTCTTGTGTGCTTTTTCTTCCAGATGACCTATTAGAATCATCTGCCATTTCTCAAAATGCAATAGAATAGAATTTTGATTTTCCCCTTACATCTTATTCAACAAGTATGTATGTATGTATGTATTTTTAAAAAGATTTTATTTTTTTAAGTAATCTCTACACCCAATGTGGGTCTTAGACTTAGAACCCCATAGAATTTTGATTTTCCCCTTACAACTTATTCAACAAGTATGTACGTATGTATGTATTTTTAAAAAGATTTTATTTTTTTAAGTAATCTCTACACCCAATGTGGGTCTTAGACTTACAACCCCAAGATAAAGAGTCACATGCTCTACTGACTGAGCCAGCCAGGCACCCCTCAACAAGTATTTATTAATTGATATAAAGGAACTCATCAATGTTGACCAAATAATAACGGCAGTAACATTTGTAAGTATATTTCCTTATATTTGCAAAGTGCTTTAAATGTACTAGGGGCGCCTGGGTGGCTCATTGGGTTAAGTGTCTGACTTTTGATTTTGGCTCAGGTCATAATCTCACTGTCCTGAGATAGAGCCCAGCATCAGGCTCCCATGCCGAGCTTAAGATTCTCTCTCTCCTTTTCCCTCTGCCTTTCCCCCACATGTCCTCTCTCTCCCTCTCTCTTTCTCTCAAAAAAAAAACAAAAACAAAAAAACAAAAACCATATTGTTCATCAAGAAGTTTCAGAATACTTGAAAACAAGATAATTAAGGCAGGTGTAAAGAGGGGGAAAAAATCTCTTCAATGTAAACCCGGAGGGGAATAGGCTGGTTGATTATAAATAGGATTCAGAAAATCAGAAAATTGAAAGTTATATAAGAGGTCAAGGCAGAAATTGGGGAAAAGGATACATGGGCTTAGACAGTCACATACTATAAAAGGAGACCCAGAGTATTAACAGGTACTGGGTTAACATCTCAGTGGAGGGCATCCTGGGTTCTGGGTTCATGTTCCATGGATCTGAGATAGCAGCTCTGCAACTGGGTTGGATAAACTGTCTTTGTAGGAAGATAGGGAAAAAAGTTTGGGTGTGATAAAGTAAATCAACCATACTATTAAATGCTAGAGTTAAATATAAGTTGCATAATCATCATTATAATTTATATTCATGATTTATTCTATTGGATAAATTAAGAGATTTTAATTAGAAACTAAGATAATGTAATTAAATTTGTAAACAGTTTGAATGTTAAGTGAATTTGATTTCCTACATCAATAAGTAAGTTTATTTATTTTTGAGAGAGACAGAGAGAGAGCATGAGAGAATGCAAGTGGGGGGAGGGGCAGAGAGTGAGGGGGAGACCGATGATCCAAAGCAGGCTCGGTACCATCAGCACAGAGCCCGATGCAGGGCTCAAACTCATGAACCGTGAGATCATAACCTGAGCTGAAGTTGGACACTCAATGACTGAGCCACCCAGGTGCCCCAACATCAATAAGTTTCATTTCATGTATTTATTACTTTTTGACGGATTTAGCAAGATTTTTTTTTCTAGTTAATATCGTTTTAAAAGTTTTTTATTTTAATTCCAGCTGGTTAATGTACAGTGTTATATCTCAGGCGTGTAATATAGTGATTCAACACTTCCATACAGCACCCGGTGCTCATCACAACAAGGGCACTCTTTAGTCCCCATCGCCTATTTCACCCATCCCCCACCCACCTCCCCTCTGGTAACCATCAGTTTGTTCTCTATAGTTAACAGTCTGTTTCTTGGTTTGCCTCTCTCTCTTTTTTTTTTCCTCCCTTTGCCTATTTGTTTTGTTTCTTAATTTCCACATATGAATGAAATCATATGGTATTTGTCTTTCTCTGACCTATTTGGCTTAGCATTATACTCTCTAGCTCCAGCTATGTCACTGCAAACGGCAAGATTTCATTCTTTTAAAAAAGTTTATTTTAGAGAGAGAGTGAGAAGGGGAGAGGGGCAGAAGAAGAGAGAGAATCTTTAGCAGTCTCCATTCTCAGCACGGAGTCTGACAAGGGGCTTGATCCCATGACCCTGGGATCATGCCCTGAGCCAAAATTAAGGTTTGGATGCTCGATCAAGTGAGCCACCCAGGCGCCCCAACATGGCATTCTTTTTTATGGCTGAATAATATTCCATTGTATATATCCAGTCATCAATTGATGGACACTTGGAATGCCTCCATATCTTGGCTATTATAAATAATGCTGCTATAAACACAGGGGTGCATGTATCCCTTTGAATTAGTGTTTTTTGGGGCACCTGAGTGACTCAGTCAATTAAGAGTCTGACACTTGATCTCGGCTCAGGTCATGACCTCACAATTCGTGAGATCCAGCCAAGCGTTGGGCTCTGTGCTGATAGCATGGATCCTGCTTGGAATTCTCTGTCTCTCTCTTTCCCTCTCTCTGTTTCTTCCCCCCTCTCTTTCAAAAAATAAATAAACATTTGAATTAGTGTTTTGTATTCTTTGGGTAAATACCCAGTAGTGCGACTGTATAAGGCAGTTCTATTTCTAACTTTTTGAGGAAACTCCATACCGTTTTCCAGAATGGCTGCACCAGTTTGCATTCCTACCAACAGTGCACTAGTGTTCCTTTTTCTCCACATCCTCAACCAACACTTGTTGTTTCTTGTGTTATTGATTTTTGCCATTCTGACAGGTGTGAGGTGATATCTCATTGTATTTGATTTGTATTTCCCTGATGGTAAGTAATAACGGACATCTTTTCATGTGTCCATTAGCCATCTGGATGTCTTCTTTGGAGAAATGTCTGTTCATGTCTTCTGCCCATTTTCTAATTGGATTATTTGTTTTTGGGGTGTTGACTTGTGTAAGTTCTTTGTATATTTTGGATACTAACCCTTTATTTGATATGCATTTGCAAATATCTTCTCCCATTCTGTGGGCTGCATTCTAGTTTTGCTGATTGGTTGGATTCAGCAAGATTTTGTTTGTTAAGTTTATAACTGTTTTATGAGGTAACTGAAACGCCTGAGAGGATTTGACACTAAATTTGTAAATGTTGTCTTAGGGGTGCCTGGGTGGCTTAGTCAGTTAAGCAGAAGGACTCTGGGTTTTGGCTCAGGTCAGGATCTCATGGTTCATGGGTTCAAGCCCCATGTCGGGCCCTGTGCTGACAGTGCAGAGCTTGCTTGGAATTCTCTCTCTCCCTCCCTCTCTCTGCCCCTCCCATGCTCACATTCGTTCTCTCTCAAAACAAATTAAAAAACTTAAGAAAATTTTTTAAAAATTCTTGTAAGAAAAATTTGTAAATGTAGTAAATGCTTAAGGGTATTTAGTTAGGTCAATTAAAAAAAATTTTAATGCTTATTTTTGAGAGAGAGAGACAGAGTCGGAGAATGAGCAGGGGAGAGGCAGAGAGAAGAGACACAGAATCTAAAGCAGCTCCGGGCTCTGAGCTGTCAGCACAGAGCCCAACTCAGGGCTCAGACCCGCGAACTGTGAGATCATGATCTGAGCCGAAGTCGGACACTCAACTGACTGAGCCACCCAGGTGCCCCAGGTCAATTTATAGAAATAGTTATTGATGGGGGCGCCTGGGTGGGTCAGTCGGGTAAGCATCCGACTTTGGCTCAGGTTGTGATCTCGCGGTCCGTGAATTCAAGCCCCATGTCGGGCTCTGTGCTGACAGCTCAGAGCCTGGAGCCTGCTTCTGATTCTGTGCTCCCTCTCTCTCTGACCCTCCCCCCGTTCATGCTCTGTCTCTCTCTGTCTCAAAAATAAATAAACGTTAAAAAAAAAAAACACGAAATAGTTATTGTTAGGAGAATATCACCTCTCTCAAGGGTGACAGAAAATAATTATTTTTATTTTTATACTTTCGAATGTATGTATTTATGAATAAAACAACTCTGTTTACAAGTGACTTTAAACTTATTTTTCTAACTTAAATGAACTAAATGTTGATTCAGACGCATGTCAACCTGTGTATTTCTTCCTGTGCTCCAAAATCTACTTTGGACCTTAAAAACTCAATTGTAGTAAGATACCCAACTCATCTAGGTTTTCTGGAGACTACTTTGGTTTTAAAACTGGGAAACGTGGCAAACGGGGGCAGGAGGTCACTGTTCTTGGCAGACAATCCTCTGACCTTCACAACAGCCCTGGGGCAACCCGGTGTGAAACCTGTGTGCAGGGTTATTATTCCCATTAACAGAGGCAGCAACTGGGCTCAGAGAAGTTAGCATGGTTTGGCCAAGGCCATAGTTTGGTTTACAATTTATCCACCTTTCTCACGTCCTTTTTCTACTTAATGTGATTGGTTGATTTACTTCTGAGGTCTTTCCTTCCTCTCCAGTGGAGAACTTAGTTTCTTCCTTCTAGAATAAATGAGTTTTATTTTCACCTGGAGGAGTCATGGTCTAGGATTAACTTCAGCAGTAACCCCTAGAAATTCTTTTGTAGAGACATTCAGGGAGGTGCCTTAGTCTTTGTGAGATGGGTAGAAACAAAGGTTACGAAGCTGTTCAGTGCATGGATTACGGGGCATTTTAAAAATAATTTTGTTTGTTGATTATTTAAACATGTTACTACTTATAATTAGCTTTTTAAAAAGTTTTTATTTATTTATTTAGAGAGACAGAAATAGGATGAGTGGGGGAGGGCCAGGGAGAGAAGGGGAGAAGGAAAATCCCGAGCAGGCTCCCCACTGTCAGCATAGAGCCCAAACTGTGAGATCTTGACCTGAGTTGAAACCAAGAGCCAGATGCTTAACCAGCTAGGCCACCCAGGCACCCCAGTACTTCATTCTTTCATATGGATGAATAATATTCTGCAGTGTGGCTATACCACATTTTATTTATCTTTTCATCAGTTGATGGGCATTTGGATTGTTTATACTTTTTTGGCTATTACGAATCATGCTGACGTGAACACTGGCGTATAAGTCTGTGTGTGGATATATACTTTCGTTTCTCTTGAGTATTTACTTAGGAGTGGAATTGCTGGGTCCTCTACTAACTCTATATTCAATATTTTGAGGAACTTCCAGACTGTTTCCAAAAAGGTTGCACCACTTTACATTCCTGCTAGCAATGCATAAGGGTTCCAATTTCTCTACATGATCCCTAAATCTTGTTATTACCTGTTTTGTTGTTGTTGTTGTTTTGTTTTTTCGATTATAGCCATCTAGTGGGTGTGAGGTGGTGTCTCATTGCGGTTTTGATCTGCATTTCCCTGATGAAAATTGGTGTGGAGCATCTTTTCATGTGCTTATTAGCCATTTGTATATTTTCTTTGGAAAAATGTCTGTGTAGATCATTGGTCCATTTAAAAAATGGGTTATGTATCTTTTTATAATTGAGTCGTAATTGCACTTTATATATTCTAGATATGTCCTTTACCAGATATATGATTTTAAAATATTTTCTACCATTCTTAGGGTTCTCTTTGTATTTTCTTGATGATATCCTTTGAATCACCGAAGTTTTTAATTTTGACAATGTCCAACAGACCTATTTTTTTTTTCTTTTGCTGCTTTTGCCTTTGGTGTCATATTTAAGGTATAATTCACTTTTAAAAGTTATCATGATATGAAAATAGTATTCATTATGTGATAAAAATGAATACATGCTTTTTGTGTATATATATTTGATATAATATATTATATATTTTATATTGTAAAAATATTTTATAATTTTATACTTTTACATAATACATATATTTTGTACATGTACTAAATCATTTCAATATCTTGAATTTATATATACATACTCATTGACTAGAAATCCAGAAAACAAGATGTGACCTTAGCAGACCATTGAAGAAGAGAGGAACTTTCTTTTTTCCATTTAGCTAGGTTACTATTTATTATTAAAGAGTACAGTTAGGGAAAGCCAAATGGAAGAGATGCTTAGGGCAAGAAATGGGGAAAAGGACATGAAGCTTGCATGCCCTCCTTGGGCACATGCCACTTTCCCTGCATATCCACATTTGCCAACCTGGAAGCTCTCCAAGTTCTGTGCTTTTGGGTGTGTTTGTTTGCTCGTTGGTTTGCTAGAGAGGCATCTTCTATCTGGGGCAATTGCTAAAGAAGTTAGAGGAGGAGGAATGGGATCAAGGGGATGGATTTTATCCATGTGGATGGCAACATTGTTGTAACAAGAACAGGAAATTTGAGAAAACTTTTGTGAGCGTCTGCGATCTGAAAACGGTTTTCACCTGGAAGAGGGTTAGGCCCAGGAAGAACCACGAAGAGGTTTTCTAGAATTAAGGAGGAGAAATTCATAGCTTTACTCACAAGTACCATCAAATTTGGTGAGTTCTTTAAAACCAGAATTGGTGGAAATTTGTTTTTCTTAGGACTGGACACTAGATGTCTCAGTTACCTGGAGTCTGCAATGAGAAACGAGAAATTTATAAAAAAGGTTGGCACAGGGGCGCCTGGGTGGCTCAGTCGGTTAAGCGGCCGACTTCGGCTCGGGTCATGATCTCGCGGTCCGTGAATTCAAGCCCCACATCGGGCTCTGTGCTGACAGCTCAGAGCCTGGAGCCTGTTTCAGATTCTGTGTCTCCCTCTCTCTGACCCTCCCCCATTCATGCTCTGTCTCTCTCTGTCTCAAAAATAAATAAACGTTAAAAAAAAAAAAGGTTGGCACAGGAACTGAGCTATTTAATCTTGTATATAATGTAGCTTTTTATCTGGGGTATTGGAATTTCATTTCAATTAAACTTTTTTTTTGAAACCTGGCTACAGATAGTTGTTACCTTTGAAATTCTTAACTAAGAACTCATTAGAATATCGGTAATGTACTGTAATTTCCTGGATGAGGAAATTAAATGAAAGATATTTAAAGATGTGTTGAGAGACTTAGATGAAAGTAGAATTGGAAATCAGGGTAGAACCAGAAATTACCAGCTCCCTACATTGTCCTCTAGAAAGCAGTTATTTCCACTGAGTAATGTACAAGATCTTTGTTAATAGAAAAAAAGAAAATCCTCTAGATGAGACAGATACATTTAACAGACGTGTGTATGATGTAGAGAGAGAAGCACTGGATTTGGAGCCCAAAGATGTGATTTTTTAAGAGTTAAATCACTGCTTTTATGTTCCAAGATGCCATTCAAATTCCCTCCATCTGGGCCTTGTTTTCCTTCAGCCTCTAGAGAGTTCAACATTCTTTTCCTGGAGGAAGAACTCAAGAACCAATGGAATTCTCATGGCCAATATACAACTTACTATTGTTTTTGGGAATGACAAGGGTCAAGAAAGGCATATCCATTAAACTATAAAACGTTTGTCTATGTGTCCCTGAAATTATCTTCAGTGCCTCTAATGGTACACATTTCCTGTTCTTGGGGGAAGTGGGCTCCAATTATTGCAGGCAAGTGTGGAGACAAGGAGAAAGGATGAGGGTAGCAAAATGCTGAAGAAGGTAGAAAAGAGGCCAAGAGAGCCCATGAGAGTGATTATGATTCAGCATACATCAGTTCTTTCACTCACTTGGTCCCAGGCACTCCTCCCAAACCTGGGAGGGAGGGAAAAGAGTGCCACCATGTGGACTCAGGGTGATCCCTGGGGGTGAACTGATCACAACAGGTACAACTCACTCTCTGGCCCCTCTGGCCCTGCCACTTCTCTCTTGCTCATTCACATATGCTAATCCTGATCTCCCTCTCTGACACACACACACACACACTACATCCAGGGTAGCCTTGGTCCTGCCCGCATAACTGCAGAGAGAGGGTGGGAATAAAAGGCTAATTGTTAGTACATGAGCCTCTTAGGTGACATTTTTGGTACTTCCTGGGAAATCACCCCTTGCCCTCGGTCTCTGGCCCTCCCAGGGTCATTGCCCACCCCCACATGCCTCCCTCACAGAGTCATTTATCCAGGCTCATGTGGGTGTGCTCTTGAGGTGGAGCTAGCAAGGGAAGCTGAAGGGTACTCAGTCCTGGTCCCAGACTGCTGAGTTTCACTAAGAAGGAACAAGTGATGGCTGTTCTGCCAGGCCACACAATGAGCCGCTTTCTCCGAGAGCCATGACCTTTACCCAGGAAGAGGCCGACACACTTATCAAGTCTCTACATTTGCTGGAGAGAATCTGTGGTAAACAGAGCAAGAAGGCCTTCATTGTCACCGATGGCCTGTAGAAGCTACTAGAGCTTTATATGCAGGGCCCTTGGTTGCCTGGTCAATGGCTATCAACCAATTTTACTGTGGAAATGGATTATTTAAAGTTAAAAAATAATTTATTTAGTTGAATTTGGATTGGTCTGGATGATCGCCAGTGACTGCCAATGTGTCCATGCCATAGAAAACATGCTGGTTGCTCCCTCATAATTTTTGTCTTCACTTCCCATGCTCAAAGAACCCTGATTTTGTACAGTTATTCGGTGACCATGAGTCAATCCCAGAGGCTAACCCTTACTGCAGCCATGCTTTTCTTCCTTGCCAGCGATTGGTCTAAATTGTGGACTGCTGAGGGCCTTTGAGGCAGGGAGAAAGTGCCGCCATGCTGCCCTTTCTTCTTGCTTTTGGACTTGTGTGAGGGTCTGCTGCTCTGGCCATCTTCTGAGGGTAGGTACCATATGCAGAGCTGACAGATGTGAATAAAGGCCCAAGTCCTTACTGATACGACTGAGATTTAGAGATGCCTACTTGGGGACATCTTGCTAAGCTGGCTTTTCTATGGATTGCTGTCCAAAGCATCTTAAATGATACACATGCTTTCCCCCTACCTGATTTAACATTATCAGGCATAACACAAACCCTTCAGCCAACAATTTATAAACACTCTGCTTTCCTCATGGCTTAAAGCAGTATGCTGGACTCCAGAGGGTTTCTAAGCAGTTTGTGCAGTTATACTACAGTGGAACCGGAAATTGATTTGAACAATAAGCATCTGGCTGGATGGCCAGGGAATCCTCTTTCCTGTCAAGACAACAGCCCGATTTCCTCAGAACCAGCTTTCTTCTTTGTTTAGTTCTTTTTCTCTCCCTGAAGGATTTGGAATTGAGACCCATCCACCCACTCATCGATCCATCCATCCATCCACCCCTCCAGTAAAGTATCTATTAAACCCTCTCCACGTGCTCATTTACCAGCGCGTGCTGAGGACACAGTGATGACTGTGGCCGTGCTGTGGGCCATGGAGGCACCGTCAGAGGCAGTCCTGAGGAAACTCAGCCTAAAAAGATTTATCCGCGGCCAACCACGCGGAGCCACTGCATCAGGCGTGGGGTAAAAGGCACACTGCAACAGGGATCTAGGTGCCACTGCATGGAAACATCCAGAATGGGGTCACTGGCTTGGAGGAAATCTCTGGGGATTGCTGCCTCACTAACAGTCGCTTGACAGATGAGGACACAGACCCAAAGGGAACAGATCATTTGTTCTACATATGAAAATCCATCAAGCTGTACACTTAAGATTTGTGCACTGTGCTGCGGGCATGTTTAACTTCAGTTAAAAAACCCAAAAAGGATCAAAAGCAGAAATGATTCCTAGATACACTTTTTTTTTTTAATTGAATGTTTATTTATTTTTGAGAGAGAGGGAGACACAGAATCGGAAGCAGGCTCCAGGCTCTGAGCTGTCAGCACAGAGCCCGACGTGGGGGCTCGATCTCAGGAACCACGAGATCATGACCTGAGCCAAAGTCGGATGCTCAACCGACTGAGCCCCTAGATATACTTTTTTAAAGTTTACTGATTTAAGTAATCTCTACACCCAAGGTGGGGCTCAAACTCACCACCCAGAGTCGCAACTTCTACCAGTTGAGCCAGCCAGGCGCACCCCCCGACCCTATTTTTTGGCATCACTTAAGGAAGGGAATAAGGGCAGAACTTTGAATAAAGAAAGGGGAAAGCAGTGATACTTTACACATCTAAATTAGTGATTATGGGAATGATCCAATTTCTCATCTCTCTCCTGCTAGAAGCTCTTCTACATCTAAAGTCGAAGTTTCAGGGGCACCTGGGAGGCTCAGTCAGTTGAGCTCAGGTCATCTCGTGGTTCGTGGGCTCAAGCCCCGTGTCGGGCTCTGTGCTGGCAGCTCAGGGCCTGGAGCCTGCTTTGGATTTTATGTCTCCCTCTCTCTGCCTCTGTCTCTCTCTCTCTCTGAAACAAACAAACAAACAAACAAACAAACATTAGAAAAACGTTTAAAGTTGAAGTTTTAACTTCAGTGTCAATGAGATGCTTGTAAATGTGTATTGTTTTCTGTAGGTGATATGCAGTGGGAATGCTGGTACCCCTGTGTGGATCTTAAGAGTTCAGATTCATGCCTTGAAGTTGTTGGCTCCCACTCTGGAGCCAGGAATGGTCAGAAAGATTCAGAATAGTCCAGATGTTTGTGAGGGAGCAAGCTTCAGGGGACTCCTGAAGCGGGAGCAGCTTGCTCTGGCCAGTTGGGTTTATCTCGGATCAACCTCAACACAAAGAACCCTAAGGGTATCAGACGGCAGAAGTGGCTCCAAGAACACTTACCTCATCTCTTTCACCCCAGGGGGCACGGGAGTGCAGTTCTAATCGGCACAAAGGGAGTTTGTTGGCACACGGAAAGCCTAGGAGTAAAATTAACTTCAGGTATGGCTGCGTTCAGGGCTCAAACAATGTTATCAGCACCCAATTTCCCTCCACTTGAGGTTCTTACACCGTATCAGTTATCAATTCAGGAGCTTCAAGGTGGCCCCACAAAGCTCAGCTGCCAAGAAGAATCCAGTATCTCCGGACTCTATCTTTTCAGCTCCAAGTCTCGCCGGGGGTACAAACACACCTTCTCTCCTACAACTTTCCAGGGAATCTTAAGTCTCATTGGCTCTGGGTGAGTCACATGCACACTGCTGAGCCAATCGCTGTGACTGTGGAAAATGCAATTGATTGACTTAGGCCTAGGTCACATGCTTCTTCCTCAGACCTCTTCCCAGGCTAGTGGGCGGCTTCCTTCCTCTCACTGGGGATTCCTGCTGCCACTGTACCCCTGTACCTCCTTCTGGTTTTTCAGGACCATCACACATCTGTGGCCCGGTGGCTGTGAGGTGCAATTCCATGGCTGCCGGGGTGGAGAACAGGCCATACGATATATCTTAATGGCTTGAGAAGTTAATATTCTCATTTGGCCTCTGAGGCTGGCAGCATCTTAGCCCCTGCCAGTATATAAGGTGGGTGCTGTCATATGGCAGGTCAATAGTTTGTTTCTTTGTGTGTTTTTGGCCCTACTATCCTCTCCCGCATCCTATAGATGCAGTTTCTTCCCCTCCACCCTTAATGGACAGATGACCACTCGTAGCATCTCGTGGCACTACAGAATGCTGGCAAGTAGGTCTGATGTATGCAGCTAGTCCAAGGCTAGCTATAGGCCCATCGGCAGCTCCTAAATGCCCCTCATTCTTTGCAGGCAGTCAACAGGTGCCTTCTCTTTTCACCCCTCTCACTGGGTTGTCTGACTCCATGCCATACCACAGCACCCATCCCTGCATTACAGGGGTCTTTGCATATTACCTCAGGCCACTGTGTGTGTGTTTACCTGTGTGTGTGGTGGGGTGGCTTCCTAGTAATTCAGGCAAGAGGCAGATATAACTGGTTTATGGGATGGGCTACACCTGGTCAAGTGCAAACCAAGGTTGAAGCAGAACCTGATGTTCTGTGTTTCAAGTTATTGCCCATCTTATCCTGAGTATTAACTTAATGTTAAACTAAAAACTCTTAGGTTTGGGATATGAAAGGGTAGGTACTACCTAGAAAAACTGTTGATAGCATGCACACACTTTTGTTATGGCAACACTGACAGTTACTTCCTTCAGTATGCAAAGCAGGGAGCAAGTGAATGGACAGGAGCTGGAAGAAGAGTGGGCACAACCTTACCGGGATTGGCCTCCTGCCTGGGCTGCTGCTAAATCGCAAGCTGGAGCGTCAGTGACCTCTGCTGGCAAGATTTTTTCCTCGGCTCTGCAGAAAGGATGGAGTCCCCTCCACGGTTCGCGTGTCCGGTTCAGTGTTCTTGAGAGAGAAACCATGAGATTTATGCCTATGGGGGGTAGGGCAGACTGGGCTTTCATGCTAAACTTTTCCTGGGGGTTGGAGGCTACAGCAGGCAGCAATCTAGGCACAGATCCTACCCCAGCCTCCATCAGCCCTCTGTCAAACGCTGACAGCTTGTTTACGTTACTCGCTTTCCAAATATAAACATGCTTTCTTTTTTAAATAAATATGCTTTCAAAAAGAACGCATTCGAAAACAAGTTTCGCATAAACAGGTTTATAAACTGTCTTAAGAACATGTTTGCAAATTGGCAAAGGGAGGTAGAAACAACTGTTGAAACAAGGTCACTTTTTAATGTGTAGTATGTGCCGGGGTGGGGGGTATGGGGGTGGATTGAGACATCCTTTCCCAGCACCTTCCCAAATCGCACACCTCGCCACGTGCCATCTCATGCACAAAAACATGTGAAACGTTGTTGTGGGACAAGGCCTGAGCCTGCCTCTAAGCCAGGCAGACCTTTTTACAACTGTCCAGGTACGTCCGTAATCGGAGACTTGGGGCTGGAAAGCTGGATGGCGAAGTCGAAGCCATCATGACAGGTCTCGAAGGTCATGCTGATACAGTCACTGACTAAGCAGCTCTTGCCCCTGCAGGACCTCGTGGTAGCACTTAACCTCTCCTAGCCCACCCTCCCTTCTCTGAAGGTTGCGTTTCCGGTTAGGATTGGGCCTCTGCAGCTATCTTCTGACAGGGCTCTGTCCCTTTAACCAGAGCTAATTGGATCCAGACTAAACTGACCAAAGGGAACCAATTTCTTCAACGGGGGTTGGGGGAGGGCAGGAATCAGATATTCTCTTCCAGAATTGGCAATTAGTGCACAGGGACGGCAATCAGTCTCTGACGGATGCTTTGTGAGGTCCGGTGGGCCTGGCCAGCACCTTGCACTGCGGGCAGGGAGACACAGAGAAGGCTGGGAGCGCAGAGAGAACAAATTAAGGTGGCACGAAGGGGGCTCAGAGATGAGGTGGAGGGCTTCCTGGTTCCAACTTTCATCCATCCATCTTAGGTTCTTCCCTTGTTTCCTTCCCACATCCCATTTTTGCCTAAACAACAAAAGACCCTGAAGACAGAGGAACTTCTGTTTAGTTTGCATTGAATACAGAGCAAAATGTTCTGAAGACTTACGCTTGAGAGCTCAGAATTTGAATTATGTTGATTCAAGCTACCAGGAGACTCAGAAGGGATTGGAGCTTCTGTTCACTGGATTTTCTAGATGAGAGTTAAGCAGAAAACTCTCTTCCTGTTTGTTTCCATCTTTGTTATAAAAGTTGGTCTAAAATGCGCAAATAAAGATTGGAAACAAATGTAGGACACTTATTAGAGACTCATACAATAGAGTACGATGTAGGCATAACAAGAAGAAGACAGACCCCCTGTGTCCCCCGAAAGGCTCTCCATGATATTGCAGATTATTGGATATTATTATTGTTAAATAAATTAAGTACTGAATGCTATGTGTAGCGTTCTCACATTTGTGTAAAAAAGGAAGGAAACAAAAATATGTAAGTTCGTAAGTTCGTATAATATATATAGCTAATATATAAAATATACATATATGCTTGGATATGCATAGGATGTCTGTGGAGGACTACCCAAGATCTAGAACAGTGCATGCCTCCTGGGAGAAACCCTGGGGCAGAATGCGAGGGTAACTTATTTTTCTCTGTGTCCCCTTTCACTGTATTTGAAAAAAAATTTTTTTTCTTTTACCATGTACCAGCTCATTAAATACATACATAATGAATAAACACCTACCAACGCATTAGCCTGCTTTCCCCTTTTATTAAGCAGAGAGCAGTCATTTCTGTTAACCAAGGGAATTCCTGGGCTCACCTATTCTGATGTGTTTGCGTTCATCTGTAAAAGTCATTGAATGATCAAACATAAGCGGTGAGGAGTGAAGGCTCGGTGTTCTTCGGGCAGCACGAGTGAGGCGGGGAGTGGAACAGGCAGGGGTGTAGTTGCAGAGGAAACAATATCCCAGCTTGAGGATCTGCTAGTAAACTGAGTTCTCATTTCCTATGTAGATTCTCATCACTGTGAGTGGTGAAGTCCTTGGGCGCGGGCCTTTCTGCCTCTATTAAATGGTGAAAACAATACCTTCTTTCCCGGTTCTTGCTCAGATGAAAGCATTTGGCACAAGTCCCTTGCTCAGTTAGTTTTAGCCAAACACAGTGTGTTCTGTGGTCATTTTGATGGACTTTTCTTCAGCATGTCCCAGAAGGAGGGGCATAAAACCTCTATTAGTAGAGATTACGATGATGTTGGATGTTCTGGGTTTGAATTCAGACTCTGCTGGTTAGAGGAATTCAGACTCTGCTGTTTATTATTAGATGTGTCTCGGGGCCCCTGGGTGGCTCAGTCGGTTAAGCGTCCGACTTCAGCTCAGGTCACGATCTCGCGGTCCGTGAGTTCGAGCCCCGCGTCGGGCTCTGGGCTGATGGCTCAGAGCCTGGAGCCTGCTTCCGATTCTGTGTCTCCCTCTCTCTGCCCCTCTCCCGTTCATGCTCTGTCTCTCTCTGCCTCAAAAATAAATAAACTTAAAAAAAAAGTAAAAAAAATAAGATGTGTCTCTGTTCTCTTTGAAGATTTTGCGGGGAGTGGGGACTTTATTCCCTTCAGCATAGGCATCTTTGCCGTTAGTTGGAGAGAACCAGTCTGAGACTGAAGCCAGTAGAGAGGAAAGTAGAGCAGAGAGAAATGGGAGAGATAGGAGAGACAGAGAGAAAGAGAGAGAGGAAAGAGACAGTACCATTTTTCTTAAGCCCTCACATCCTGCTTTGCTTAAAGCCAACTATTCTGTCCGTGGCAGCTGAGAGGGTCGTGGCTCAGTTTCCTTGCCCTTGTGCTGAGAAGTAGAAATCCAGTATACTAGTACAAGGTTATGAGTTGCCCACCTACCAGCCACCCCCAACCTGATCGATATGGTCTGAAGGTGGGGCTGAGAAGCGAGGGAGAGGTGATTTCTAAAGGAAATTCAGGTGCTTTCACCATCAGACTAGAAGAGGACTCAGCAGGAAACCCCAGAGATGTCTACCAGGAAAACCCAGAGCTGTCCACCACACTTAGCAGGACAGATGGGGGCTTAGTTCTACTTCTGTTGTGGCTGCTGATGCCCCTTCCCGTTCTGAAGAAACTCCTCCCCGTTAGGGTGACCAGTCATCCTGGGTTTTCCAAGACTGACCTGGTTTAAGCACTGAAAAGCCCCGCCTCTCGGGAAAACCCTCCTTCCTGGACACACAGTGACAGTCGGTCACCCTGGAATGGAGAATCAGCACCCTTAGCAGAGGACTCATGTTTGGCATTGCTGTGCTGATGCTGGAAACACAGCTAAATCAGGAAGCTCTGGACTCTGCCTGGAGGAGCGTGCCGTCTGAGGGAATTGAAAGGTGGAAAGGTGGAATTGAAAAAGGATTTTGCCAGAGAGCTGTGGGGCCGGACTGAGGCAAAGGCAAGCCGACGTCTGAGGGTTGGTCTCACAAAACACCTTAAGGAAGAAGCTTTCTTTAGAAGGGACTTTTGACCTAGACATTGAGAAATGATCATGTCTGTGGGTGGGGGCGGAGTGGCGTGAGAATGGACCTTTCAATATTGCTAGGAACTTGTACTCAGACACAGTGTGATGAAAAGCCAGATACTCTGGGGAGTGGTGACAGCCCCCCAAAGTTCAACAAGGTCAAAGGCAAGAGCACAGATGGAAGCCTATGCAGTGGACTCTCGAACAATGCAGGGACTGGGGACCTGACCTGTGTATAACCTTTGACTCCCGAGAAACTTAACCACTAATAGCCTACTGTTGACCAGAAGCCTCACTGATAATATAAACAGTCAATTATGTATATGTTGTAGATGTATTACATACTGTATTCTTATAATAAAGTAAGCTAGAAAAATCTTATTAAGAAGACCATAGGAAAGAGAAAAATACATTTATAGCACTGTACTGTATTTATAAAAAGAATCTGCATATAAGGAGATTCGCACAGTTCAAACTCGTGTTGGTTGAGGGTCAATGGTAGTATATCATGTATCTAAATTTGAAGGTTATAAGTCAGGTGAGTAAGCTCTTAATTTAATATGCTCTATTCTCTTCCTTCGGTAAACATACCTTCCTAATAATCTGGGAGGCCAGGTTTGGATTTAGAGGACCCAGTCTGTGGTGTTCCTGACTGGGGTGAGACAGCATGAGAAAGGCTGGGCCCAGGGTGTCCTTGTATTTCTTCTTACTCTCCGCCCTGCTCCTTCCCACACTGCCGGGGCTTTGGGCACATACACATGTGATCTTGAAACTTCATCACAAACTCCGTCCACATCCCTTGCAAACACCTGCTCCTTGCCTGTCCCTGGGGTCTAGGGGAGTGACCCTGGCAGGGAAGAGATCCGAGCAGGCCCTGCAAGTGGGCAGAGAATTCTCAGGTCCTGAGCACTCTGGGTGGGTACCTCATTGTTGGCCCTGCATGCAGACTCTGCCTGGAGGGAGGGGGGACCTCCGGAGGAGGGCCAGGGTGGGGCCTTCCTGCTTAGGTGTAAGGATGCCACTGAATGGTGAGGAGTTCCCAGTGGCTGGTATGTTGCCACAGTCCACATGAGCACTAGCAGAGGAGGCTGGTTCCCATCATGATGACAAAAATCGTGGCCCTGGGTTTCTCTTCAGGAAGAGAAACATCAGAAATGAAGGGGTCTGACCTGGGAAATGGCTTGCTGCTCTTCCCACTATAACCACATTTACACAGATATTGGGCATGTTCCAGTTAAGGTGTGGGATGTGGCCTTTTAGCCCCGTAAAACTGAGAAGCTAGAAATGAACAGCACCTAAGCTACATAGTATCTCAGCTGGCCAGATTTCGGGAGAGAAACTGGCCAAGCATCAGAGCTGAGTCAGCTTCTCTCTGGCAGTAGCCTATCGCTTATGTGAAGTGAGTAAATTTTTGAATTAGAGATGGCAATTTCTTTTAGATGGCCTTCCTAATGGAAGATGTTCTTCCATCAGAGGGTCCGCAATGTATAAAAGTTAAGTGATGACCTAGATTTTCAGAGCATTATACATTAGACATTATACAACGGGGGGCACAGAAGGGGCATGAAGATCCTTTCGGGGGCCAGTCTATATCTCAGATTCAAATTCCTTGGTCCAGTCATAGGCTCCCCCCATAGTTTACCCTTTGGAGTAGCTGACTGAAAGTTTCAGATTTTGATTAGTTATAAGAAAAACAAACAAACAAACAATACACCCCTCCCCCACTCCTCGCTATACTTCTATTCTTTCCTGATTGGGTAGAGGCAAGCAAAAGTATGAAGTCTCCCATTTGCTTTGGGCCACACAAGACCCCATTTTCACCCCCAACATGAAAAGAGCCTTATTTAGACAGTCCTCGAAATTTGACTCAATTTGTACCCTCCTCATTTATTTCCATTTAAAGTATTTTCAGAATTTCTTCCGCTCTCCCAAATCCTTGACAGCTAATCCCAGGAACTCTCCGGTTCTACTACAAATAATGCTGTGCTCGTACCCACCACAGCTTTGTGGTGAGAGGTCTGTGCTCTCGGGCTTCAGTGCCCTTTGCCTCTATTAGCCGGCTCTGGAACTCAACTGCTGGGGAACTCTGCTTCTCCACATACCAGCCGTATGACCTTGGGTAAGATAACTTCTCTGTGCTTGGTTTTCTCATTGGGGATTAGCTCTTGTAGAATAGCTTGTCCCTAAAGATGCCTGCCATCAATCCCTTCCCTCGTTGTATGTGCCTACTACTCCCCCATTGAGAAGTATAGTCCATCCCTCCACCCTTGAATCCATGCTGGGCTGGGACTGCTCAGATGCCCAGGGTGGTCAAGACTTTAGACGATGCCACCATCTGACTATACCTGCACGAGGGGCCCGCTCAGCTGATCCCAGTTAAACCACAGAACCATATGATCCGAGAACACTGTATATGGCTGTTTTAAGCCACTAAGTTTTGTGGCACTGTACACCAAAAGATAACCACATTAAACGTTGATGGGGATGATAATATCAACGTCTATCTCACAGGATTGATATGAGGATTAAATAAATTAACATTAATTAGATGCTTAGAAGAGTGCCTGGTCATACAGGAGTACACCTTGGAGATATTGTGGGTTTGACTCTAGACCACCACAATAAAATGAGTATCACGAAAAAACAAGTCAATTGAATTTTCTGGTTTTCTAATACGTGTAAAAGTATGTTTATACTATACTATAGTCCATTAATTGTGCAATAGCATTACATTTAAAAAACCGATATACAGGGGCACCAGGGTGGCTCAGTTGGTTAAGCGTCTGACTCTTGATCTTAGCTCAGGTCTTGATCTCAGGGCTGCGAGTTCAAGCCCCACATTTGGCTCCATGCTGGGTTTCGTGAAGCCTACTTAAAAAAAAAAACAACAAAAACCTCAAAACAGTGTCATGCCTTCATTAAAAAAAATACTTCCTTGATAAAAAAAATGTTAAGCCTCATCCGAGCTTTCAGTGAGTTGTAAACACTGATCACAGATCCCCATAGCAAATATAATAATGAAAAAGCTTGAAATATTGCAAGAATTACCAAAATGTAACACAGAGACACCAACAGACTTGCTCAATGCTGGGTTGCCACAAACCTTTAATGTGTAAAAAAAAAAACAAACCCAAAAATGCAGTAAGTGCAAATCACAGTGAAGTGATGCGCAGTGAAATGAGGTCTGCCTACACGAACTGCCACAGAAGAACACATTGACCAAAAAACAAAAAACAACAACAAAAAAAGAAAGACATAGGACTCGGGGTATTCGAGTCTCAAGCTAATAAACACTCATTCTGAGGAAAGCACAGCAGTTGTCATTGGCCCAGTCCCCCACCTTCCAAAAAATCTCTCAGTCGATGTGGAGTCAGCTGGGGGTGGTGAGAACCATTTCCTGAAAACTGACAGGTGTTGGCCCTGTCTCTCTGGGCCCCTTGGCTTCTCTACGCTCTGTGCCCACAGCTCTCAGATGAAGACAATAATCACTGGCAACACAACAGGATGATGGTGAGAGACAAATATGAAAGTAGTTGTAAGAGAGCCTTCAGGCCTCCTCCATTTGTGCGTGTCTTATCAGACACTGAGGTCTGTACTTCCTTGTATTAAACCCAGGCTTTCCAGTTCTTGGCTACAACTGAGTCTCTCGCCAATACCCTCAACTTTCTTGCCTCCTCATCCTTTGTTTCACCCCACGTGGTGGAATCCTGGTCTCCAAGCGTCAGGTTCCACTTACAGCTCCTTTTCTCTCTCCTCTCTCCTTCCTAGCTCAGCTTCTGGAAACAAGAACCCTTGCTGACTCTCTTCCTCTCTGCTCCTGCATCTGCCCCCCCAGTTTCCACCTGTACCACCACACTGAAACTACTCAGCAGGCTCATACCGGCTCTCATGAGCCAACTGGAGTCTCTCTTCTCAACTCTGCATTCAGTGACATCACGTTGGCAGCTTAAAATCATCCGTGGCAGGAGTGTTTTACACGACAGACATTGGCAAGTACTATAAATCCGGCTTTCCTGCTCTCCAAGGTGATGGTTAACTGTTTTACCAGTATATCGCTTCCAGTGACCTTCTAGTTGCTAAGTGCAAAAGGGCACTTTCCAGATTTTCTTTACTCGGCTTTATCTTCAGCCGAGTTGACACAATTGATGATTCTCTCCTTTCTGAGAGGTTCTTCATCTCTGGCTGCCTAGATGTCACTCCTCCAATTTTCCTCCTACTTCTCTGTTCCCTTCTCTGTGCCAGCCTCTTACAGACTTTTATTTACTCATCAAATATCAATCACCAAATATTGGTGTTTTCCAGGATTCGGTCTTCTTTTGCTATACAAGCTTCATAGGAGACATCTTACGTTCCCATAGTGTCAACAAATAGGAAAACAAAAGGTTATCCTTGACCCCTCCCCAGCCCTCACTTCTCCATATCCATCCAGTATCAAGTTCTGCTGATTTTGTCTCCTAAATAGCACTCATTCTCTCCTCTTTTCTCTCATCTTCACTGTCAATACATAACCCACGCCACCATCATCTCCAGTCTGGACCACTGCAACAGATTCCTGCCTGCTCTACTTCTGGCCATTATTGTCCTGTGTCATTCCCCACAGTTCAGCTTTGGTGACATTTCACAATACAAAGCTGATTTAAAAAATTCTTCTTGTCCCAACAATCCAATGGCTCTCTGCTGCTCTTAGTGTAAGATCCCAATCCTTAGCATGACCTGGGGGTACTGCAGGGTATGGCTTTCAGCCTCCAGTCTCCTCTCAGACCCACCTCTCTAGCATTCTGGCCACCATTGGCTTCCAACGCACTGTGTTCCCCCTAGAAACAGACTTTTGTACATGCTATTCCCTCTACCCAGAAAGTCTTTTTCTTTTTCTTTCTTTCTTTCCTTTCTTTCCTTTCTTTCTTTCTTTCTTTCTTTCTTTCCTTTTTCTTTCTTTCTTTCTTTCCTTCTTTCTCTTTCTTTCTTTCTTCCTTCCTTCCTTCCTTCCTTCCTTCCTTCCTTCCTTCCTTCCTTTTCTTTCTTTCTTTTCTTTCTTTCTTTCTTTTCTCTCTCTCTCTCTCTCTTTCTTTCTTTCTTTCTTTCTTTCTTTCTTAAGTTTATTTACTTATTTTGAGAAGAGCAAGAGAGAGAACAAGCAGGGCAGAGGCAGACAGAGAGGAAACGAAAGAGCATCTCAAGCAGGCTTTGCACCGACAGCATGGAGCTGGATGTGGGGCTCGATCTCATCAACCGTGAGACTATGACCTGAGCTGAAATCAAGAGTTAGACACTTAACCCACTGAGCCACTCAGGTGCTCCTCTCCTCTTTCAACTTTATTCCTTTTTCAGATTTCATTCAAAAGGTACTTCCTCAAGGACGACTTCCCTCGAACTTCCAGACTAGCTTAGGCCCCCTGTTAAATGTCCTCATGGCACCTCTTCTTCACATTACTTACTGAAATTGTAATTGGTTAGCTTTTTGTGTTCCCCATTAGATCATAAGCTACAGGGACAATTTGTTTTTTCTGTTTTTGTATTCCCAGCACCTAGCTCAAATATGTTTTGAATGAATGAAACACAACTTTCAGCTTCATACCCAAAGCCAGTCCCCCTTCCGAACTTCTGGTCCACATAAGCTAGTGGTCTACAGGTGATTCCACTCTTCTAATGACTCAGACCCAAAACCTGGGAGTCATCTTTGACCTCTCTGTTTTTCTCACCTCCTGGGACCTAAACCACTCATAAATCCTATCAGATCTACCTTGAAAGTACATCCAGTATCTCAGACAGTATGTACCTCCTGATGGAAGAACATAACCCAACTTAGGAAGCTGTCTTGTTAATTCCCAGGCTGTGACAAACTCTTCAGGACAAACAACATAATTTCTTCAAAAATATATTGCAAGGGAAGAAAAAATAGTTTCTTCACTGCACTGCAGTGAGAGTCATTGGTTACTTACATTTTTTTAAAGTAGGCTCCACACCCAGTGTGGAGCCCAGTGCATGGCTTGAACTCACAACCCCAACATCAACACCTGAGCTGAAATCAACAGTTGGACGCTTACACTGTTGGTGGGAATGCAAACTGGTACAGCCACTCTGGAAAACACTATGGAAAATAGTTTAAAAAAAAAACCAAAAAACCCTAAGAAAAGAACTACCCTACGATCCAGAAATTGCACTACTAGGAATTTATCTAAAGGATACAAACGTGCTGATTCGAAGGGGCATATGTACCCCAATGTTTATAGCAATGCTACCAATAGCCAAATTATGGAAAGAGCCCAAATGTCCATCAACTGATGAATGGATAAAGAAGATAAAGTATATACATACAATAGGGTACTACTCAGTGACGAAAAAGAATGAAATCTTGCCATTTGCAACAATGTGGATGGAACTAGAGTGTATTATGCTAAGCAAAATAAGTCAGAGAAAGACAGCCATACGGTTTTAGTCTTACGTGGAAATTGAGAAACTCAACAATCATAGGGGAAGGGAAGGAAAAATAAGATAAAAACAGAGAGGGAGGCAAACTTTAAGAGACTCTTCAATACGGGGAACAAACTGAGGGTTGCTGGAGGGGAGGTGGGTGGGGGTATGGGTTAATGGGTGACAGACATTAAGGAGGGAATTGTTGGGAGGAGCACTGGGTTCTACCCCTCCTGAAGCCAAGGCTACACTGTATATTAACTGACTTGAATTTAAATTGAAAACAAATTTTTTAATGTTTATTTTTGAGAGAGAGACAGAGACAGAGACAGAGAGACAGAGTGTGAATGGGGAGGGGCAGAAAGGGAGGGAGACACAGAAACTGAAGCAGGCTCCAGGCTCTGAGCTGTCAGCACAGAGCCCTTAAGGGGCTTGAACTCACAGACCGTGAGATCATGATCTGAGCGGAAGTCAGAAGCTCAACCAACTGAGCCACCCAGGCGCCCCAGAAATAATAATAAAAAAAAGAATAAAGTCACTCACAAACAACAACAAAAAAGAGTTGGACACTTAACTGACTGAACCACACAGGCGCTCCAGAGACCTTCTTCACTGACCTGCAGTCTCTTCCCTATACTGCAGTGACAGTCATCCTTCAAACACATTAGATCATTTCCTTTTTGTTGAAGCCCTCACACGGCCTCTCGCTTGGACCTTCTGGAACCGCTCTCTGCCCTTCCCTCCTAGCACTCAGCTGCTCATCTGCTCCCCCATCATCTATCTGTGTCAGAAATACAAAATCTCTGGCAAGGCACATGAGGCCCTGGTGATGTGTCCTCTGTGTACCTCTCCTGGCTCACCACCCGAACCCCAGGCCTGCGGAACCACATGCACTCACCCATGTTCCTGTGTTTTAGCCACTCCTACCTGGACCTGCCTGCACTGGGAAGCCCAGGCTCGGTCAGGCCCAGCTCAGTGCCCTCTCTCTCAGAACCCAACATAATCCAATCTGGTTCTGAGCAACTAGGGACGCAGGGTTTCATTTTGTAATTGTGCCTTGCCTCATCAGTCTCCTTCCCCGGTCTCTGGCTCCTCAAAGGCACAGGCTACCTCTTATAACTCTATAGCCCTGGCCTGGACACAACACCTGAGACCCCAAATTAAACATATTTTGAATAAATGAATTAAAATTCTCCATAAATTAGCACTGTTCCAGCTTTTAAATCTCTGTATACCTAAGTTTCCTATAACAAGAATAACATCCTGACCCCTATGTGACATAGAAGTCATAGTTTTTAAAATTGGGGAAAAAAGTGCTCTTCACTTCTCAGCAAAACATTCTAAGTAACTAGAATTGAGGTCTTAGACATCAAGAATGAAATCATAATTTACAAAACCTTAAGAAATGTAATCATACTTCTGCTATAACCAGTTCTTCCAGGAGTTGTCTAAACTTGGGAGAATTTCATTTTAAAATCTGCACCCCAAGCCAACTCACCTGCTCACTGATGACCTTCCTTGGAGAATCAGCATCAAGGGGAGTATACTGGGGAGGGGGTGGGGACAAGGCAAGGGGTTCCTCTCTCCAGAAGGGAGACTGATAGCCGGCCAGGATTTGGGGAGGAGGAAGGTGAAGAGTTCTCAGATATGGAGGAAATTGCCTCTGCAAAGAGCAACTAAGGGGAGACAGAGGGCGTGGGACCCGGTCAACCGGGGGTGGGGGGGTGGGGGGTGTGGGTAATGAGAAAAGAGGAAGGTGAGAAACAGGAGTAAAAGAACCCAAAGTGATTAATACAATATGCACAAGTAGGATTGCCTTGCAGGATTTGTTTTGATGCTTTTAATCGAGCTACTTTCTCAATTATTAAAAATTTGTTCAATATTTAATCTGTTTTGCTAGATAAGTGAAGATAAGATTTCAGCAGGCAGCAGTTATCAAATTTTTGATTTGGATTTGGTTTGGATTATCCTTCAAATACAAAACTGATGCTTACTGGCCAGACATTAGTAGGACTGGAAATTTGCGTTACTTTCCCTGTGTTGGTGATGGATTATGTTGCCTGAGCCACTGGCACTCCCTTTCACACTAGCTACTGTGACTAACTGCATGCATCTGAAGATAATTAAAGTTAGGAATATAGTCTGTGATGAGGGGACATTTTTTATGTGAAAAATTACTAGCTTAAAACAGTATTAAATATTTTACTCCATATTCTTTTTAATACCTTTTTAAAAATGTTTTTGAGAGAGAGAGAGAGAGAGAGGAAGAGAGAGAGAGAGAGAGAGGGAGCAGGGGAGGGGCAGAGAGAGAGAGAGGGAGACACAGCATCTGAAGCAGGCTCCAGGCTCTGAGCTGACAGCAGAGAGCCTGATACAGGCCTTGAACTCACGAACTGTGAGATCATGACCCAAGCCGAAGTCAGACATTTAACTGACTGAGCCACCCAGGCGCCCCGATTTTACTCTATATTCTTGAAAAGAAAAAGTGTACAGATTTAAAAAATGATTTTATAAGGCAATATCCCAACATACAAGAGAAGGCAAATGCCCAGAGTGTAGAGGCATCAGAAATAAAGCAGCGGTGGTGTCAGGGAAAGCTGAGACCAGTACGGCCTCCTGAAGGCCATCACTGTAACAGCTATCATCATAAAGCTGCATTCATTTGTCATGCCTCTTTGCCTCACTGCCCGTTCAGTTTACATTAAGTATTTTTCTCTAAGGTGTTGAGAAGAAACAAAAACATGGGCTTTGAAGTCAGGGAGATCTGGCTTGGAATCCTGGTTCTGTCTGGTTGTGGGATCTTCTCAAAGTCACTACAAAATGTAGATAATGAAGTCTACTTCCCATGGTTGCTGGGAAACACCTGAATGAAACAGCCCATGGGAAGAACCTTGCCAGATTCCTGGTACTAAGTGTAATTTGTTTCCCGAGGAGGAGTAGAGTAGACAGAACACTTTCAACGCTCTCTGATTTATCACAAGGTCAGGCCTAGCCAAGGCATTAAATGATAAGAAGACTACAATCTCTCTTATTTCTGCTTTTTTTTTTTTAATGCATATTCCATTTGAGTCCTAAGCATGTAAGTAGGTATCATGGAACGTAAACAAGTAAGGAAACAGAAATATATTAAATGAGTAATATGTGAAACAATGCTGTGACTCACAAAGAGGAAATAGCCGCTTGACTGCACAAAAGAATTAACATTAAAACATTTAAGAGACTTAACATAGAATAAGCTATTTTAATCAAGCAAAACCAAATTTATATTCATTATTTCTAAAAATAAAATTAGACTTTTCCAACCCTTAACATCTGCATTTAATAATATCTTCTAACCAAAATACAGATGCTAAAACAGCAAATTACAATATATCTTGTACAGCATACAGTATGTTCACTGTTTACACCTACTTTAATTCTAGTTGGTCGTTATGTACTCAATGCATAAACATCACTCATGATAAAGTTTTCACAATTAACAAAAATGTGACAAGGCTGTCTTAAAACGGCTCTGCTATAAATTGTATAGAATATACAGAATTACAAAGTCAAGTATTTTTTTTATCAAAATATACACCCCTCCCTGAAACTAACACAAGCTATCAACATTTTAAATGAATAATACAATTATAGAAAATATTTGCAAAATTATTTTTTCATGTATAAATATTCTGCCATATTTACTTTGGTCTAGAATTATCAGCATACAAGTCCACTTAAAAAATTTCCACATGTAAGGGCTAGGAGACATCACTACATGTAATAATTTTATATTTGGAGTTACCTCAAATCAAAATGACTGAAATACACAGTAATTCTCTTTGATTAATAATCCCAATTGAGATAAAATAAATTAGTAGATCACCGAATTACCTATTCAATATTCTAATTATCAATTCAGAAATGATTTTCATAAGCCCTTTGTGACCATCTCTTTTAACAAAACCCAAATGAGTAGTGCAGGTATACATATATACAACGTATAAAATAAGGATGAATTTGCTTGCATTTCCCCATTTTCCTCTATTACATAATACTGTATGTAAGTAAGTGAAAGTAGATCAACAAAAGATAAATGCAGATGCAATATTGGGGTTACTTAACAGCAAAATACTACTGTATAAAAAGGTCAGCTTTGATCGTGTCCTTCTCTGGGTGTTTAAATGCTTTCTCGCCCACCCAAATCCGTATTAAGTCTTCTTCATGGAGACATCACAATACTTGAAGAGAGAAACTGGAGTCCTTTGAACTACTTCTTCATTATGGTGACTCTGCAACCTTGAATAACCTTGGGCTTCCATCTATCAAATCCCATGAACATGAATAGCTGTAGGTCACCCTTAAACCAGGTTCCAGGTTCTGCTCACACTGGTGATCAAAGGGTAGGAATGTTTTCTCTCTCCCTCCTATTCTGGCAGTTTACAACCTAAGAATGAGGAGTTCCAGCTTCCCAGAACCTAGTCCACATGATGGAATATCCTACAGGGCAATTAGACTTGGAGGGTAATGGTGATGGTGTGGGGCAACATAAAAGAACATGACACAACTTAAGTGGGTTTTTAGCAAGGGAGCCAGGTGTCTGCAAACACGAAGACAAGGCATCTGGCTTTGGGGATATGTTTCTGAGTCATATAAGTAAGTGATGGAATCGTATTACTCCACAGTCTATCTCTCCTCCAACCTCCCCCAAAACAAAGCTACTGTTTGAGGCAAGGAAGGTCATCGCTTCCTCTTGCCCACTCAAGTCATTAATGGGTGAGGTGGGAGGTGTCTTTCTGATGCCCTTTTCTTTTATATTAGTATATACTTGTGGGCTGCATAATCTCCAAGAAGGCTAATAATCACTGGGATTAGGCTTTCTGTCATTTTCAAGTGCCTGGGAATTCACCACCATATGCATGCTTTGCACTAAATTTCCTGGACACTCCTTCAGTGGAAGGGGATGTGTCAGGTTTTAACTTAAACCCTGGAGACTGATTAAGTCTGTCTGAAACAGACCTCTACATCCATGGCCTTGTGATGGATGGAAGACTGCAGGGAGTTTCAGAAGAATTTGACCCTTCTTTATTTTCTGAAGTGAGGCCACTGCAAAGTAATATACAGCACAGGTGATCAGAGAAAAATTCTGGGAGGGCTCTCCCCCATAGATAAGGCATGACCTATTTTTTCTGTGACTGGAGTAGACCAGTTCTAGTAATAGCTCAGCCAGAACTTCAAGGGAACAGCATTCCATCTAAAAGCATACAATGTGCTCTTAAATCATATCAAGATGCTTTCTACTGATTTTTCCATTAGTCCTCATTATTTGCAGATCTATTGCTCGTCATTATAATTCTCTACAGGGGACATGGATAGTTAAAAGTCATAGTGATTTATATATGTATTTTACAAGGCTTGTGTTGCAGAAAAGTAGTTCTAGATAATGTATGAATGTCCTACTTAAGTTACTCAATTTCACACATATTTTCAGCTATAATATTAAATATTTCTTATATATCCACTAATTTAAACAATTTTTAATAGCGCAGAAGCTGGATGGGAAAAATGACTGTCATAGCTCGTTTACCTTCTAACATATTTATGAAGATGATGTTTTCATGATATCCGACCCTTGTTTTCTCCAGTGACTAAAGACAGCTCAGCAGCCAGTTCCTATTAGCACTTACTAGAAAGTTCTAAATTAGGCTAACATTAGACTCTTTTTTTTCCACTGGCAGAAATACCACAGCTAAGAACTTCATAAACTTCCACAAGATACTTGGGATACTGGAGGATTCAGCTATTTCATTTTTGTGCACTTTGCATGAAGTTAATGCTAAAACCCAAAGTAGATATTAGGATCCTTTTTCTGGAATTTTCACAAATGAGATTTTCTTTTCTACATTTCACTCCTTCATGACTGTTGTGTGAACAAAACAAAACTAAACTTAAAAAAAAACACACACACCAGAAGAAACAGCTAAAAACACCCCAAAACAACAAACCCACCAACTTATAGTTTTGAAGATTTTTCTAAGTATCGCCACTCAAAGGACATTTTCAACAATGGTTTGCACATTATCCTTTTGGTCATTGTCTTCTGAATCATTGACATGTGGGTTCTCCAGAGGATTTGAGTTCTCATGGCACATGTCACCTTCGACTTTCTCCCGCTGACTTGGGCTCTTGAATAAGTGTTTCTTCTGGTGCATTCCAAGGGCAGCAGCTGTTTTGCAAATTTTGGGGCACTGGAAGCAGGCATAGCCCTTCCCATCATGCTCCCAAATGTGCCTCTGCTCATGATTCCTTTTTGTGGAAAGGTACAAAAAACTCTGAAAGCAGAACTGACAGTGGTAACGCTTTTCGCCGGTGTGGATTCTTTCGTGGATTTTGAGCGTCTCGTTCAACGTGAATGCCTTGTTGCAGTACTGACAGATGAACTCCTTCACGCCCAGGTGGATGCGTTCGTGTTTCTGTAAGTTTCCCTGCACCGAGAAGCACCGCCCGCAGGTCTTGCACTGGTACGGCTTCTCTCCGGTGTGACACCGCATGTGCATCTTGAGCGTGGAAGGGCTCTGGAACTGCTTGGCACAGAACTCGCAGGCGTAAGGCCTAGCAGTGAGATGCCGGTGGGGCCTTCCTTGATTGCCGGCCCCCGAGGCTTTGTCTCCATCGCAGAGTTCGCACTGCAGCTTGGGCATCTCTTTATTTTCTTCTTCCTCAAAGGCCTTCTCCTGAGGAGCTTTCCCCACCGCGCAGTCCAGTTCTGCTGGGTATTTACACTTATTGCTTGGGCTCCTGTGTTCATGTTCTTTCTTCCAGTTGACCTTCCTCATTTTCCTCAACTGTCTGGATTTCTTTTTGGGTTTGTAGTTGTAGTAAGGACGCCAAGGTTTGTCAGTGGAATCCTGGTCGCTGGCGTCATCGAACATCTCGTTCATTTCCACACACTCGGACTGGCAGAGCCCGAGTGGGCTGTCTCTGTTGGCTTCCGGGTCACTCTCTTGTGGCAAGGTCTCCTCCTGCACTTGATACTTGGGTCTTCTCCCTCTTTTATAGAACAACTTAGATCCTAGGATGTGCCTTTTCACGATGGCTTCGTTTCCGATTTTCACCGTTATCTGGCAAAGGGGCGCCACGTTGCTGTTGGTGGAGGTTCCTGGCAGAGCAGGCTTTGCAATGTAGGTTTCAATTTTACTGGTTTCTTTCATACTTGCGGTTTTGCTCAATGACCCTCCGGGATCAGCGACGTATTTGGACTCCTCTGCTATCTCCCCCTTGTTACACGGCACGATCTTCTTTTTCTCCTTAATGCTTTTGGGTCTGCTGATGACCCTGCCCGCTTTGTCAGGCTCGAGTTTGCTGTCGTCTTTCAGGGGCTGACTGCCTGCTGGGTCCGAAGGGGCTCTGTGGCTGCTGCTGGTCATGGCGGCAACGGCGTTGCTGTGCATTATCACTGATGAGAACTGGCTACTATGCACAATGACCGAGGGTGCTGAGCCACTGTAGCTGATCACAGAGGCTGCGTTCTCACTGCCACCACTCAAAGACGAAACAGGCACGTCCCCTGCTGGGAGGTCAGAGCTGACAGCATTCTCAGTGGAAGAAACCGACACCTCGGTAGAATAAAAGTTATTGTCGAGATCGACTTTCAGTGCTTCCTCTCCCCACTTGGTCCCCTCTGCGCTCTGTACGTTGGCAGAAGCGGGCATGTCCTGGCGTGCAGATGTTTCCAAGGGGACGGCTGGACTGCTGGTGAGGGTGTTGACGCGGTCTTGGAAATTCAGCGTCGGTAACTCAGAGCTGTGTGGATTCTGAATGACATAGGGACCAGATGCTGATGCATTCATCTGACTGCTTTCTCGAGCATTTTCATAGGAAGAATTTCGGTAGCTCTTATAAGGAGCCCTCTTGCATTTCATAGGCAGTAGCCTGTAAAGTTTATATGGATACACACTAGGCTTCAAGCCTCCATTTGCTGTTTTTTTACTGATGGAAAGTCTGTGATCTATGGCATGGAAAGACTTCTGATGGTTTTTGAGAATATAGTAGGTCATGAAAGTTTCAAGGCAGAAAATGCACTGATAGCGCCTCTCCCCTGTATGCCAAATTTCATGCCTTGTCCTGTACTCAGCCAATGCAAATACTTTGTTGCAGTAATGACACGGATATGTTCTTCTCCACGAGTGAACATTTGCATGTCTTCGGAGGCTGGATAAAGTCACGTAACTACGTTTGCATACAACACAGCTGTAGAGCATCTGCCCATTAACAAATTTAACCATGTGGTCCGTTTCTGGCAAGGTACTTCCGGTACTGGAAAACTCACCAATCCTGTTTTCAGAGAGCAACGGTTCTGGACCTGTGAACGAACTTCCATTCTGTCCGATGGTTGGATAGTTTTCTAAAAAGCGTTGGTTTCCTCCGGGAACAGGCATGTGGCTGGACCTCATACAAATCTGCTCGTGCCGATCCAGTCTGTTCAGGGTGCTGAACTGCTTGTTGCAGTACTTGCACACTAACGGCTCCTGGGTTGGCTTGTGGAGCTGCATGTGGGCACTGAGCAAAGTGCTACTGTCAAAGGACTTGGAACAACAGCTGCAGTTGTACACGAGAGGTGGGACCTCTGCCGTCGGCGGCCCCGGGACGTCAGAGGATTTATTTTCATCTTCCTTGGAAAAACGGAGATCTCCTTCGTTGTTGGGAGATTTTGAACGAGGAAGAACGGCAGGCAACTCTGGACTTCTTTCCTGATTAACCTCTGAGCTGGCTGCTGGAGGGGGTGGTCTATTTTCTGCAGCTGAATCGGAAGCCTGGGGTATGGAGACTGTCTTTGGCTTTCGGCACGTTTTCGGTTTTGCTGCTAGAGCTTCACAGGTTTCTTTACCTGTTTTACCAGGCGAACTGCTGTCGTGTTCACGTACGGGCTGACTTCTGTATGCCTCGGCCACGGAGGAAACGGCATACGAGTGCTCTGCCAGCGTGCGGACGGGCTCTGCCTCGTGGCACACGTCAGTCCTCTCCAGGCAGAGGCTGGTGGTTCTCATGGAGTCGGAGACCTTTTTGAAACTTGCTCTCAAGTCCAGTGGAGAGAACATGTTATTACTATTTTCTGTTTCAATGATGGAAAATGCATTTGTGATCCTTGGCCCATTGGTGATGGCAGGTTCTTCGTGCCTTTTTTCATTTTTTTCTTCTTTAACCACTCCCTTTTCAGTAATGCAGAATACATAGGGACCAGGGGAATTTGAGAAGTTGCGATCAGTAAGGTCTTCCAAGAAGGATATTCCCAGCTTTTTCCCTGCAGCTGCAAGATCCGTGACTGTTTCCTGTCTCTTGACGACAACTGTGGAGCTGTAGATATAATTAAGGATCTCTGTAAACACTTCAGCTTTGAGATCATCCAGTTCCAGGACATGGCTGGAAATACAGATTGTATGGCTCCAAAAGATATTTTTGAAATAAAGGCTTGAAGCAGCCAAGACATTGCTGTGGGCTTTAAATTTGGTGTCTTCCACAATAATAGTGACATCGCATAAAATGCCCCGAATGCGCTGCTCATTTAAGATGGAGAGCACTGTGTCACTGTGCAAGTCGTCCTTGAGGTCCCTGGAAAGGGACATGACTGTCATCTGAAACAAGAGGAGAGAAATGGTCAGAGACCCTTCCAAAACTAGTTTCTTTCTTTCCTTCTTTTTTAAAGTAAGCTCTATGCCCAGCGTGGGGCTCAAACTCACAACCCCGAGTTCAAGAATCATATGCTCTACTAACTGAGCCAGCCAGGCGCCCCAACAAGTAGTTTATTTCTAGACAATTTTCAATGTTTTTGAAAAACTTTTTTTTTTGTACGAAAATACAGGTTTTTATCTCATTTGCTGTCACTTGCAAGACTTGGAGTCAACATTAGAAGCTAAATCTTGATCTCGCCCCAGCCTGTTTCTCATACCATTGCTAATAGTTGTTATAGTTGGAAATCCTCCCAGAACTCTTTCTCCAAAGCCGTAGCTATATATACACGTCCAAATTTGGGAGGAGGAGGGTTCCCCCCCCCCCCCCAAATGTGAAGGGTCTCATCATCACTCAAGGCTGCTGCATTGAACTCCTAGAGCTGGGCAATGCCATGGTCCTGCCACAAACATCCTATTTTCATAGATAACCCTGAGGACCCGATCCAAACATCATTTATGAAGCAGGAAGATGATTTTTTTTTTTTAAAAAAAGCTTTCCCTAAGTAAGCAGTACCTGTATACAGAGGTACTGCCCGCTCAGAGAAGAACTGGAGAAGCCATTCTAATTTGTGGCTCTGAAAGGTCTCTCAATGGAAACCCTCAGTCTGCATGACCCAGTCTGACCACCAGGGGTTCTCTGCCTCTCTGCGTTACTGGCCATATCTCATACTTTCTCTAATTTCCCTTTTTATTATAGCCAAAGTAGATTAGGGTTTTCAAAAAGGGCTCAGTGACGTACTGAAGGCACATGAAAAAGAAACAATGCACAAAACCAAGAAAGCATGTCTCTGAGTCTAGTCTCATTGTGGTTTGGATTTGAAGGTATCTCTTTAAGATCCTGATTTCAATTCCTTCAGACATATACCCATAAGTGAGATTGCTGGATCACATGGTAGTTCTATTTTTAATTTCTTGAGGAATCTCCATACTGTTTTCCATAGTAGCTGTACCAATTTACATTCCCACCAACAGTGCACAAGGGCTCCCTTTTGTCCAACCCTTCATCAACATTTGTTCTCTCTTATCTTTTTGATGGTAGCCATTCTGACAGGGGTGAGCTGATATTTCATTGTGGTTTTGACTTGCATTTCCCTGGTGGTTAGTGATGTTGAGCACTTTTTCATGTGTCTGTTTGTCATCTTTATGCCTTCTTTGGAAAAATGTCTATTCAGGTTCTCTGCCCTTTTGTTAATCGGATTATTTGTGGGTTTTTGGTGTTGAGTTGTATAAATTATTTATATGTTATGGATATTAACCCCTTATCAGATATATCATTTGAAAATATCTTCTCCCATTTGGCAGGTTACCTTTTTGTTTTGTTGACCGTTTCCTTTACTGTGCAAAAGGCTTTGATTTTAGTGTAGTCCAAACGTTGATTTTTTGCTTTTATTTCCCTTCCCTCAGGAGACATATCTAGAAAAATGATTCTATGGCCAATGTCAAAGAAATTACTGCCTGTGCTCTCTTCAAGGCTTTTTATGGTTGCAGGTCTCACATTGAGGTCTTTCATCCATTTTGAGTTTATTTTTGTACATGGTGTAAGAAAATGGTCCAGGTTCATTCTTCTGCATGTGGCTGTCCAGTTGTCCCAGCACCAGTAATTCCACTACTGGGTATTTACCCCAAGAAAATAAAAACACGAATTTGAAAAGATATATGCAACCCTATGTTTATTTCAGCATTATTTACAATAGCCAAGATATGGAAGCAACTGGTGTCTGCTGATAGATTAACAGATAAAGTAGATGTGGTACACACGTACATGCGCGCGCGCGCGCGCGCGCGCGCACACACACACACACACACAGGAATATTACTCAGTCAAAAAAATGCATGTTGCCATTCGTAACAACATGGATGGATCTAGAAGGTATAATGCTAAGTGAGATAAGTCAGAGAAAAACAAATACCATATGATCTCACTCATATGTGGAATTTAAGAAATAAAACAAGTGAGGGGCGCCTACGTGGCTCTGTTGGTTAAGCATCCGACTCTTGGTTTCAGCTCAAGACATGGTCTCACAGTTCATGAGTTTGAGACCTGTGTTGGGCTCTGTGCTGGCAGCACAGAGCCTGCTTGGGATTCTCTCTCCCTCTCTCTGCCCCTCCTGCATTCATGCTGCTTCTGCCTCTCTCAATATAAATAAATAAACTTAAAAAAATAATAAAACAAGTGAACAAAGGGGGAAAAAGACAAACAAAAAAACCAGACTTTTAAGTACAGAGAGCAAACTGGTGGTTACCAGAGGGCAGGTGGGTGGGAGGATATACGAAACGGATAAAGGGGATCAAATGTGATGCACAGCGAGCAATGTATACAATTGTTGAATTGAAACTAATATAACACTGTATGTTAATTGTATTTCATTAAAAAAATACTGAGTCTAGTCACAGGTTCCTAAATTGGCACAATTTAAAGGCACAGTGGCTCTTGTTCTGGTTCAAGGATCTTTGTTCTTCCCGGCACCTAGTTCTTGGTATTTTCTCTATATATTTTAAACCATAAGCCTGGAATGGCCAAAGCCTACCAACTAATATTCTAGTAAGAGATAGTATATTATATAAGAAATACATAGTATGTTAGTATGTAAGGATCTAGATTAAATTCAAACTTAACCTTACTCTGTGTCATGTATTCTGTTCTGTTTCATTTTAAAAATGCTAATAGCAACTCACTCAACTAATTTCACTATACTAACAGATCGCTTCTGCAGTTAAAACAAAAAAAACCCCTCTAGTCTAAAGGTCATACTAACGAGCTGTTCATCCAGCCTATCTCTCTCTCTTTTTTAAAATTTATTTTGAGAGTGAGACAGAGAGAGAGAGAGAGAGAGAGAGAGAGCAAGTGAAGGAGGAGCAGAGAGAGAGAGAGAGAGAGAGAGAGAGAATGAGAATCCCAAGCAGGCTCCACACTGTCAGCACAGAGCCAGATGTAGGGCTTGATCTCATGAACTGAACCATGAGATCGTGACCTGAGCTGAAATCAAAAGTTGAATGCTTAACCGACTGAGCCAACCAGGCAAGCGCCCCCAGCCTCTCTAGTGGCAGTGTCTTCCTAGCACTGAAGTACAACATTTAACTCACAGCATTCATTCAGCTGTGGAGAGACGAGATGGCCAAATGAAGAATTTCTTTTTAGCCTTTTCTGAAGCTGTTATAAGTTGTGCCCATTATGTTATTTAGTGTCCTTTATACTTTAGGATCCATTTGATTCATTCTTTGATCTCATCCAGCCACAGGAAAAAGTGCATTAATACTAATAAATGCTTCTATTTCCAAGACAAGGAAGCTTAGAACTAACTTTTATCGTCAACTGTTGTAGCCATTGTTAGCTTGGATTTCTGGTGTGACTAGTGTCTCATTTTCTTCATTTAATATTAGTTCTTTTCTACTTGTGTACTGTGCCTTTAATTGTAACCGTCCATGAATCTTTTTTAGAAATGTGAGGGATTAAGTCTATAAATAGAAATGGAATTAAATGAAATGGAACCTACGGCTTCCTCTATGCCCCTGAAGGAGAGGGGTTCACCCCTGAACAGGTGGCAGGAGTCTGTTCTTCATTGGTTACAGATCAATGACATATTTTGCTGATGCTTCTTTTGCCTTCCATGAGTTCTCTGCTCTGGGCCCCTGGAGGATCCACTTTCTCTCCTGCCTCATTTATTCACATCCTGTTTGGCTTTTCTGAAGCCCATACGTTATTTCAATTCTTTATCCAGCCTGACTGGATAGTCTCAGATCTGGCAAAACACATACTATATGATTCTAAAAGGTGGTTTCCCTCTCAGCATCAAACAGATGCTGACATCTGTTTTGTCCTTCCACCTCAAAACTACTGCTTCTTCCAAAACATTCCAATTCACAGCACTCTTAAACTCCAACTAGGCCCTACCTTCACTTGGGGAATACAGTATTTCACATCAAGCCAATGAACACTCCAGGATGTTAGATGATAAGCCCCCCCTCACTTCTGTAAGATTCTCTGATTCTTCTCTTAGGCTGTTCAATTAGGATGGTTAGTAAAAGGCCAAATGTTAACATTTAATAATATCTTTTTTTAACGTTTGTTTTTGAGAGAGAGAGAGAGTGCGAGCAGGGGAGGGGCAGAGAGACAGGGGGACAGAGGATCCGAAGCAGGCTCTGCACTGACAGCAGAGAGCCTGAGGTGAGGCATGAACCATGAGATCATGATCGGAGCCAGTGAGATACACAACCGACTGAGCCACCCAGGCGCCCCCACATTTAATAATATCTTAATCATACTCACAGTTAGAATAATGCATCTAATAGAAAGTATCACTATACAGGTCATTAACACACTGTTGTAACTATGGAATATCCACGTACGACACTATTCAAAAGGGGGATGATCTACCACGGTGTGGCAGAAATCCTTTTATAATCAGAGTAACTATGCAGCACTTCAATCTACATTCTTGGCACACACATAAAAACTTCATTCTTGTGTCACTCTTCCCCAGCACATGTGTTAATGTCTAACATGGCTAGACACAGTACTCAGAGCTGGAAATACTGAGGAATAGGAGACAAGTCTCTTTCCTCAAGGAGCTCAGAGTCTAGGGGGAGAAAGAGAAGTGTCAACTAATAATTGCAATCCATGATGGTAGGCTTTATACTAAAGGTATGTACAAAGTGTTAAAGGATGAAGGGCCAACTTGTTATTTACAGGGGCCCTGGAAAGCTTGGCATCAATCAATCAATAAAACAGGAGTGTGGGATCAGGGAAATACAAATCAAAACCACACTCAGATATCACCTCACGCCAGTCAGAGTGGCCAAAATGAACAAATCAGGAGACTATAGATGCTGGAGAGGATGTGGAGAAACGGGAACCCTCTTGCACTGTTGGTGGGAATGCAAACTGGTGTAGCCACTCTGGGAAACAGTGTGGAGGTTCCTCAAAAAATTAAAAATAGACCTACCCTATGACCCAGCAATAGCACTGCTAGGAATTTACCCAAGGGATACAGGAGTACTGATGCACAGGGGCACTTGTACCCCAATGTTTATAGCAGCACTCTCAACAATAGCCAAATTATGGAAGGAGCCTAAGTGTCCATCAACTGATGAATGGATTAAAAAAATGTGGTTTATATACACAATGGAGTACTACGTGGCAATGAGAAAGAATGAACTATGGCCCTTTGTAGCAACGTGGATGGAACTGGAGAGTGTTATGCTAAGTGAAATAAGCCATACAGAGAAAGACAGATACCATATGGTTTCACTCTTATGTGGATCCTGAGAAACTTAACAGAAACCCATGGGGGAGGGGAAGGAAAAAAAAAGAGGTTAGAGTGGGAGAGAGCCAAAGCATAAGAGACTCCTAAAAACTGAGAACAAACTGAGGGTTGATGGGGGGTGGGAGGGAGGGGAGGGTGGGTGATGGGTATTGAGGAGGGCACCTTTTGGGATGAGCACTGGGTGTTGTATGGAAACCAATCTGACAATAAACTTCATATACTGAAAAAATAAAATAAAGAACAAACAAACAAACAAAAAAACAGGAGTGTGGGAAAGGCATTCTAAGCAGAAGGAACACCACAGGCAAAACAAACAAAAAATGATAAAAGGGTATATGCACTCAGAGACTGATGAGTGGGTCTGTGTGATGGTGGGAGAGCGTGTGCACATGGTCTGTCCCCAGGATCCCCAGCAGTGCCAGACATGTGGCAGGCCTCAACACCTTTCTGTTGAATGACATGGGCTAGGAAAGGAAGGGTCATAAAGACTCTAAAGTACTCCTCATGGTAAATTTTATATTCTAGGTTAAGAGGGAACCACTGAAAGTCATAATCTATTCCAGATTTGACCTGGAAAAAAAACAAACCCCACTCACTCAGGCTGCCGTGTGCTGAAACAATCAGAGGGGAGGGGCAAGCTGGCTGCAGGAGACCAGGTGGGTAGGCCATCCATGGTCCAGCTGAGAAGCAGCCCATCCATCCAGACAGAGTGAGAGGCGGGGGCAAGCAGACAGCCCTACCACCAGCTAAGGAAGGGAGTGGGGGGTGGTATCTGGACTTAGAATAGATTTTCATTCCCTCCAGCAACATTTATGGAACAACTGTTAAGTACATGGTATCAGACTAAATGTTATAGGAAGACAAGAGTTCATTCCACATTTGAACAGATGTTTCCTGAATACCTACTATATGCTTTGGGACAGTAGTTCCCAAACCTGGCTATGCATCACAGTCACCTGGGAAGCTTTAAAATAGTATAAATTGATAGATTTTCCCCTCCCCTGCTCCCACAGAAATTCTGGTTTAGAACAGCTGGGGAAAGACCCTGGAATCCAATGTATTTTTCAAAAATATTTTTCATGTTTATTTATTTTTGAGAGAGACAGAGAGAGAGAGGGAGGCAGGAGTACAGAGAGAGGGAGACACAGAATCCAAAGTAGGCTCCAGGCTCTGAGCTGTAGCACAGAGCCCGATGCAGGGCTCGAACCCATGAACTGTGGGATCAGGGCCGGAGCCGAAGTTGGGCACCCAACTGACTGAACCACCCAGGCACCTCTGTATGTTTTGTATTTGTACTGATTTAGTGAATAAGGAAAACATTAATATGATACCAAATTCAAAAGACACAACACATAAACTTGATAAGTCTCTTTCCCACCTTGTCTCAGAGACTCTTCAAGTAGTTTTTATCAACCAGCTAGAACCAGGCCCAGTGGGCTGACACTAAAACCCTGTGCCATAAAATATATACAAATTCTGCCTTCAAAGCTTTGTGGTGTAGCAAGGGGTATAAGATGTGCTTATGAAACGCTGCATAACAAAGACACACAAATGTGTGGAATCACACAAGCAGGCAGGTTGGAAGAAGGCAGTGGCATTCTGGGAAGGAGCCTGGGAATGGGGGTGAGGGAAGGCAGAGGGAGACCCTCGGCAAAGCCCTGGAGGAGAAAGTGCCATGTAGTGGATCTTGAGGGTAGAATTTAGTTCTGCAGATCTAAACAAAGGGAAGGGAACCTCACTCAGAAAGAGGCACAGAGTTTCATGCCCTCAAAAAGCTTATAATCCAAGAGTCAATGTAACAGTTCAAAGAATCTAAATCTGCAAATGCAAATTGAAAAAGCAGTGAAAGTTGTTGAAGGTGGACCTTAAAGTCTTTAAGACTTTAGAACCCTCTAGAACCTCCTTTTTGATTTTACCTCCCACCTGAACCACTTCCCACCATAGTCACGGGGTCATCTCAGATGGTGCCAAAGCTAAAAGCCATATCCTACGTGTTCAAAGGGCAATAAAGAAATCAGTTCAAAGTCTGTAGACCCACAGACCCACAGACCCACAGTAGGCCACAGGCAAATCTGGCCCCCACAGGTTTTTCTGACCAATCTGGTTTTTTGGAACCACGTTTTTGAAAAACCGGGCTGACGTTGAAAAGAGTAAGATTTAACATAAAAACCAATATACCTTTTTTGAACAACAGGAAGAGTGGGCAAAATGGTTATTGTCTGCCTGGCAAGAAGGACTGGGTGCCTCATAGCTGTGTCCCCTCATCACAGCCACCTGCACTCACACACTGCCTGCCCATGCTCTTACCACCAAGTGACTTCTCTCTGTAACCTGACCAGCCTGGCCCCGTTAGCTGGTTTCCTTTGTTGTGACTGATAAGAACATAAAGGGAAATAACATTAGACCCACAGATCTTATCATACATACTTACTTTAAAGATCCCCCCAAAATTAAAATTCAGACTTATAAATGAGTTTTTGTGTGTTTGGGGTGGAGGGGGTAGTCATCCTCGGCAAAAACAGTATTCTTTGACCTAAAAAAGTTAACTGACCTCCTCTACTATATTTCTTTATAGAGAGTAACTTAACACTGAAGCCTTAGGAATTCCTGCCAATGGAAAGCCCACAAAAGACCTCAGAAAAAGAAATGTAGGATGGAAAGAAGATGAGATTTAATTTACATGTAACTTTTTAAAATGTTTTCTAAACAGCAAGCTTCATGCAATACATTCACTTCTCTCAGTAGTATTACTGAGATGGGATAGACAAGCATGAAAAAGGCTAACAATAAATGTTATAGATGCAAAAATTTTGGTGGGCCTACTTACATTTCTTTTTTTTTTTTAATTAAATTAAATTAAATTTTACATATTTTTTAAATATTTATTTTTGAGAGTCAGAGAGAGAGAGCAACCGGGGTAGGGACAGTGAGGGAGACACAGAACCCGAAGCAGGCTCCAGGCTCTGAGCTGTCAGCACAGAGCCAGATGCAGGGCTCAAACTCATGAACCACAAGATCATGACCTGAGCCAAAGTTGGATGCTTAACTGACTGAGCCACCCAGGCACCCCTAATTTTTTATTTTAGAGAGACAGCGCCCAAGAGTGGGGGAGAGGGGCAGAGGGAAAGAGAGTGAGAATCTTAAGTAGGCTCTGTGCTTAGCCCAGAGTCTGATGTGGGGCTTGATCCCACAACCCTGGGATCATGACCTGAGCTGAAATCAAGAGTCGACGTTCAATTGACTGAACTGCCCAGGCCCCACATAAACTAATTTGTAATTAGATAATTGTGACTTTATAAATATATGAGCACATGCTATATAAAATACTTACACAGTCATATTTATCTATAAAAACACACATATAGATATCTATATGTATATATACAACATAAGTATGTGATATACACATATATCTATATGTGTACATACATATATACGTGGACATTTGAAAGACAAAAGGGGTGCAGCTAATAACTATGCTAGAGAAACAGGTATACATTGGGACTGCACTTGAGGAAATAAGGATGAATATTCATCCTTTATTTATTTATACATATATTCATATATATACATGTGTATATATATGTATGTATATGTCTATATATAAAAATAAAACATAAACCTCTACGTAAACATAAAATTTTGTATTATAGTACAAGTACATATGTGTATGTTTACAGAAAGTATGATAAACAGACTTTATAATTATACTTTATATAAATGCCATTGGGAAATTCTAGTTCATTCACATATTTAGAATCTTCTGATCCTTTCGTCTCCTGTCATATTTCAACCTTATCTAATACATACACATACATATAATGCAAAGATGGACACTTAAATAAGATACTTTTGAAGATTAAATTACCACTTCTTCACCAGCTTTTTATTTATTTACTTATTCATTCATTCATTTATTTATTTATTTTTAATTGGTTTTTTTTGAACATTTATTTATTTTTGAGACAGAGAGAGACAGAGCATGAACGGGGTAGGGTCAGAGAGAGAGGGAGACACAGAATCTGAAACAGGCTCCAGACTCTGAGCTGTCAGCACAGAGCCCGACGCGGGGCTCGAACTCACGGACAGCGAGATCATGACCTGAGCCTAAGTCGGCCGCTCAACCGACTGAGCCACCCAGGCGCCCACTTCACCAGCTTTTAGAATGAACTATATTTAAAACAATAAAATAAATCTATGCTCATGGTAAAATATTCAAACAGTGCAGAAGTGTATTAAAGTACAAAGCAGAAGGCCTGTTCTCTGTCCTAGCCTCCCCTCCCCCACATCGATGCACCTACAGCACCCACGGCATGCATCCTCCCTAGATGGATACCTTTTTTCTAACTTTGGAAGATCTGTACACTACATCTGTATAAAAGCTCTAGGAGAAAAATTATTTCCTCTTGAGTTTCTTCTACCCTAGCCTCTAGCTCCTCTTCTGGCAATTCCTTAAACTTACCCATCTCAGGTGACAGCCCACCTGGGCACCCTTCGTCCTCTGGAACGCCTAGATTCTGGCTCCCACCTTTATGAAATGTGAAGTGTTATGTATTTGTTCATGTTTCTATCCTTCCCTATTTGCTCCTCGAGTGCAAGGTCAATCTAACTCATCTTTGTTCTCGCAACACCTGTAGGGTACAGTATGTTGTCGACGATGGTGACAATAAGCAAGAGGAGATGGCTCTTCAGACCCTGAGCAGCAAACAGCTTAAATTACACCCTGTATTTAGAAAAGTTCCTGATTTAAAGCTTTCAAAATTAGAACCAAATGAACCCAAATTCTACTCTGTAGACAGCAAAAGTAACTAGGAAAATAAAGGTTAATTCCTGTCCATTTTCTTCCTAGTTTCCTCCTAATGTGGCAGTTGGCTCCAAGTGTTTCATGGACCTGGAGTCTCCCAAGACCCTTTCAGCAGGTTCATGAGGTCAAAACTATTTTCATAATAACATAAAGATGTCATCTGCCTCCCCCCCCCCAGCCATGCTAATATGTGCATTAATGGTACAAAAGCAATGATGGGCAAAAGAGCCAAAAGTGTAGCAAGCATCAAGCCAGTAACACCCAGATAAGAAAGTAAAAGTTATTAATTTTATTAAATCTTGGCTATTGAATATACATTTTTTTTTTTACTATTTTGTGTGATAAAATGGGAGGTACACACAAAACACTTCCAGTGCACTGAAAAACCAATGTCTGCCTTGAGCAGAGTTGTGAGCTGAATTAGCCAACTTTTTTTTCATGGAACACCATTTTCACATTAAAAAACGACTGACAGACAAACTATGGTTATTCAGATGTGGATATCTGGGCAAACATTTTCTTGAAAATGAACTAAGCGGGACTGTCACTTCAAGGAAGTAGCCATTTTGTTCCCAGTAATAAAATTTGACTTTCAGATGAAAATTGCAATTCTGGAAAATTTGGTATTTAACACAAACTTTGGCATTCACCGCCATGAGCTCTACATTTCTCAATACATAATGATTTTTCTACAGAGGTTGGTGGTGATGTTAATGAATGTGACTTTTGTATATCGTGCAATGAGTTTGGAAGACAGGCATAGCTCAGTGGACTAACATTTGCCAAATATTGTAACAAAAAACCACGCACATACAGGCAAAAAGGTGTAAGATCAGTAGATTTAACTGTGACAACATATGGAAAGTCATTGCTTTGGTTCAAGTTCCATGTCACAGCTAACCTTTAAAAAAACCAACTACCTGTCAAGTTTTGGTGTATTATCAAGGAATATCCACAATTAAATGAAAAGCTATTAGAAAACATCTCCCACTTCCAACGACCTATTTGTATGAGGCTAGATTTTCTTCACATACTTCAACTACAACATACTTGCCATTGAATTCAGAAGCAGATATGAAAATCTGACTGCCTTTCTATCAAGCTAAACATTATATGTTTGCAAAAATGTAAGATAATTCCACTCTCATTACATTTTTTTGCCTTAGAAAAATTTATTTTTTAAAATCTTATTAAAAATGTTATTTAATCATGACTGTTTATCACAGCTATTTTTCATGAATCGTGATTATTATTTTTTAAATGTTTGTTTATTTTGAGAGAGAGACAGAGACAGCATGAGCAGGGGAGGGACAGAGAGAGGGGTGAGTGACAATTCTGAGCCCTGATGCTGGCCTCAGTCCCATGACTGTGAGATCATGACCTGAACTAAAATCAAGAGCTGGATGCTTAACTGACTGGGCCACCCAGGTGTCCCGAGTTAATTGTTGTTGTTGTTGTTGTTTTTAATCTACTTTTAAATATTGAATATGGCAAATATTGATAGATATTTAACTCAAATAAACAAAAGCTCTTTGGGTCTTCAATGATTTCTAAGAGTGTAAGGAGGTCTTGGGACCAAAACATTTGAGAAATGCTACTCTAACCTATAAGAAGATGTTCAAAATGATTGTTAAGTTCTCTAAAAATTATTTTACTCAATAAGAGAAATCAGATATAGGCTTAAAAGAACGAGAGACAAAGTGAATGAGAATGTGGTAAAATACAAGCAGAAATCCCCAGAGAAGGAGATCGAGGGATACAGAAACACAGACTGACATACCCACAGTCACAGAGACACACATTCTATAGCTGTCATGAATTTCCCAAGCTTGAAGTCATTACTAAAATCTCTGGAGTCTGAGCATGGCTGAAAAACCAGGGGGCCAAACAGGCCTTCCGCACTATAGGTGCTCAGGTGACAACTGTTCCTTGATTTGCAGGACTGTGGCCCGTCTTATGTTTGCACAATCTAGCACTGCTCGCATTCTTGCCTTCCAAATCTCAAAGGTTAGCCTGCTCACAGAATTTTGTGTGCCCATAACAATTCTAACCATTCATCTATTGAATTAGCCCCCACCCCATTAGATTCTGGAGACTGATTTTAGGCACTGGTTCACTCATTCTACAACTGAACTTTAAAAAAGGGGAAGAGTACCTGGGTGGCTCAGTTGGCTGAGTGTCTGACTTTGGCTCAGGTCATGCCCCATATTGGGCTGTCTGCTGTCAGCACAGAGCCCGCTTTGGATCCTCTGTCCCCTCTCTCTCTCTCTCTGTCCCTCCCTTGCTCACACTTTCTCTCTCAAAAATACACATTAACAATTTTTTTTTAAAAAGGGAAACAATCCTTAGCAATGATCTGACCAACTAATACTATTTCCAGTTTATTATATTTTTAAATGTCTTTTTATTTTGAGAGAGAGACAGAGTGCGTGCACAAGTGAGCACAAGTGGGGGAGAAGCAGAGAGAGAGGGAAACAGAATCTGAAGCAGGCTCCAGGCTGTGAGATGTCAGCACGGAGCCAGACATGGGGCTCAAACCCACGAACTGTGAGAGCATGACCTGAGCTGAAATCAGATGCTTAACTGACTGAGCCACCCAGGCGCCCCTCCAGCTTAATTAAATCTTCCCTCCTCAATTAGTCAAGGCAACTTTACTGAAATATGCAGAAATCAAAAAACATAAAATGAGAGTTTCCATATAGATTTTAACTCTCATGGTACAAAAAAATCTTGGAAAACCTCTTCATTAATCAATAACATATCTATTATTAGCACTTTACAGGGCTTGTTAATAAAATTTAGTGTACTTTTATTAGTAAATCTTTAAGACATGACAAAGAGTGAAGCAATGCAACGTCGAGTAAGGCTACTCTCCGGGGCCAGACTGAGGCCTATTTTTCTAAATCTTCTGATCGGAGGAGAAGGCCCAAGGCCCTCCTGCAGCCGCTGGCCACCACCCAATTCCTAACGTACAGAACAACAAAACTGAATCAACAGAGCAACTTTTGCTTCTCTCTACTGCACAGCTCCTTCTATAAAAAGAAACTTAGAAATAAAACCCAACTAAAAAAAGAACACACTGTATTAGGATACTGACCTGGAATTCTGTAAAAGTCAAATGCACAGTCCATTTTGGGGCAGTGAGGGGCCCATATCGAAGTGAAAACTACCGCACGGGTCTGCTAGTCCCTGCAGAGAGTGTTCCGACAAAGGACACAGCTTCAGTGAGTCCGGTCCACCATCCCACACACATCCCTGCAGTACGTTTTCTCACAGTCCTGTTGGGTGACTACGTCACACCCTCACATGACAAGGTGTTAGAAACACACGCATCGGATCTCAAAAACAGATTACAAAACAGAAGCCCTTTATAGAGTTCGGCTGTGTCTAGGAAAAGGAAAATCCTCTTGATTTCTCTTCTAAACGCAGTCCAAAAGGGGTAGAGAAGAGCTGCATTTATGAGACTTTAACGCACTTAAACTATCAGATTCAAGAAAGCATGGTGAGGTGAGGAAAGTTTGCTTTTTCAACTGAAATTCGGGCCGTTCCAAAGGCTAACACCAGGAAGCTTCCAGGGTGTATTCAACAGAGAAAGGCTGGCTTGAACAACCTCACCTGAATATATTCTTTTGAAAAGGTAAACATCTGGTCTCTAGACTTGTAGTTGCGTGCATATGGATTGTAAGAACGAGCATTATCAGATTCATGAATGATGCAATGTGCTCAGTTAAATATTTCAAGTTGCTTGTTTGGAAAGATGAAAGGGGGAAAAGGTCCTTGGCTTCTTTTTTCCTTTTTGAAACACAACAGTATTTCAGGGTAGTCCATGTACCCTGGGTTCATCTCAGGATCATGCATGCCCAGATATCTGCTTGCTTAGAGAGTGTACCTCTAAGCCCTCCGGTGCTGTGTTTGTTCCTGATCTCAACCAAATTCCACTGACACTCAGCGTCCCTAATGCAGGAGGCATTTTAAATATGAATGCTGCAGGAACCAAGTTACCAAAAAGACCAGAACAGGGTTCCTGTCCTCTGGGACTTCTCATTTCCAGGTGAGCTTATCATAAAGAATTGGTCTCAAAAAACCAAATACCAATATTTTGGAAGCCTGAAGGGCCAACTGATTTAATGGCCCTATTCCTCTCAGGTGACTGCTTCCTCTTGGGAAGGACACAAGGAAGAACTGTCAGAAATTTTTGGCTACTGAACAATGACCCTCCAGCTGGTCACAAGAACTAAGATGGACTGAATGAACACTAACTGCTGCTTTGGTGTTAAACCACCTAAACCCAGCTCCCCTGGCACCCTCCCTCTCCACCCCCCTGCTCCCTCTGTCCCCCAGGTTTCTCAGAACTACTGAATGACAAGGAATCCCAGTTTACATTGGTTCTTTCTGGAGGAGCCAGAAACTGGGCAGGAAGGAGCGAGCACACAACACACACACACAGCATGAAGAGCAGCACTCGGCACACGGTGGGGTTGGTTCAGTGAGTGTGGGCTGGAATCAGCTTGAGAACTGACCATGTCCTGCTCAGCTGGTGGTTTGGGAGGACCGCTTATGCAGTCCATGCTTCACACAGTACACGGGATGGTCATTTTTATAAACACAAATGAGATCAAGTCCACCCCTGCTTAAGACCCTTTGGCAGTGTTCTCCAGACATCAGCACAAAATCCAGAAGCTTCACTGTGGCCTGCAAGGCCCGGTATCGTCCACAGGTCCCGGCTGCTCTCTCCAGACCTGCCTGCTTCCCTCCACCCCACTCTCTGTGCTCACTACATAGGCCTCCTTTTGCTTACTCCACCTGCCAGGTCTCTTCCAGCCCCGAGGGCCTTTAAACACACTGATCCCAGTCCTGCCCGGGGCTGGCTCACTCTCGTGCTTCAGGCCCAGCTCAAGTGTCATCCGGGGGGATTACCCCAAGTCTCTGTCTGATTCTGCTTTCACTTGCCCTCATAATGCCCGGTTTTCCTTCATACCACCTACCTCATCCTGCAATTATCACATGCGTTTGCCTGCTTGTGCATTGTCTGCTCTGCCCACCAGAAGGTAAGCTCCGGGACAGAAAGGACTTTGTGAGTCCTGTTCACTGCTATGTCTACAGGATGCAGCACATGGTAGGTGCTCAGGAAACATCTGCTGAATGACTACATGAAATGGCTAGGCATAAAAAACATGAACGAGGCTCCCCTTGATTGAGAGAGCAACCTGCCCCCCTCCCCTGCATTCCCGATGCCCTGTACCCTGCTCTGCTTTTATTTTTTCCACAGTACCCATGACATTCCAATATACTATGCAATTTACCCCTTTACTTCTTACTGTCCATCTGCCTGCTAGAATTGAAGTGCCACAAGGGCAGTAAACTTTGATGTTCTACACTGATGTATCGTAAGCACCTAGAAAAGTGCCTGACACATAGTAAGCCCTCAGTAAATACTCACTTACTGAATAAACAATCCACACTGTAAATAGATACATGTTTCTAAATCAGCATTAGATATGGGTAGGCACCATAAATACTGCCAAATACAATGCCCATCCGTTTGAATTTCCCTAATCAATTTAGAATAAAATTGCTTTTATCTGATGTATTTGAGGTTGCGAAGCACTTCACATACTAATTCTTTTTTTTTTATTTTTTCACATTTTATTTATTTTTGAGGAGGGTGGGAGGGGCAGAGAGAGAGAGGGAGACACAGAATCCGAAGCAGCTCCAGGCTCTGAGCTGTCAGTACAGAGCCCGATGCAGGGCCCGAACCCACAAGCCAAGAGATCATGACCTGAGCTGAAGTCAGACACTTAACTGATTGAGCCACCCAGGCACCCCAAATATTAATATTTTTAATCCCCTTCAGCATCCCGGGCAGTGGGAAAGTAAAGTGGAGATATTACTATATACTCACAGGGTTAAGTGAATTAACAGAGTTTGTGCTCAGTATATGGAAGCTGATATTATCGTGCCCACAGTATCAAGTGGAAACTGAGCCCAGATAAGTACCGTGCTTACAGAAGAGCTGTCACTTCTGATGGCAGCAAGGTGCTCAGTCCCCCACGCTCTACTGCCGCCTCACATGTGTGTGCACACACAGCAGGAGTGAAGACAGAGCAGCACAAAACTGCCCTGCACCGAGTCCAAACAGCAGGCGTACTGTATGGGATCACTACTGTGGAAGCCCATAGCAGGAAGAGACCCAGGCCAAGATTCAAGAGCTAGAACCACTGGGGGCAGCCAGCCTAGATCACACGCCAGGAAGTAACTAAGAGGGGCACCTGGGTGGCTCAGTCGGTTAAGCATCCGACTCCTGGTTTGGGCTCAGGTCTTGATCTCACACTTTGTGAGTTTGAGCCCCACATTGGGCTCTGCATGGACAGTGTGGAGCCTGCTTGAGATTCTCTCTCTCCTTCTCTCTCTGCCTCTCCTCTGCACTTTCTCTCAAAATAAATAAGCTTAAAAAAAAAAAAAGTAACAAAGAAATGCTGCCTGTCATGAAGCAGAATGTGTCAAGAGTGGTAGCCAAGAAGGGCAGATGAGGATCGGAGTTAAGGCAAGCAGACCCCCTGCCATGGGCAGCAGTCACCAGGCCAACCTGAGCATTGCTACACATAATGGGCCCCGGCCTGGGACTCTGCATGCTGGCCGGGCAAACAGTGGTACTGCAGTAGGCATTCTCTAGGTGCCACCTGAACACGTAACACAGTCAGTCATGGTGCCTGCTCCACAGCCCAGAATTTGCTAAACACTCAACACCAAGGCTTTATACCCACGTGTGGCCAACTTAAAATCTTAGTATTAAAATAAGTTGCTTTCTAAAAGTCTATTCAGTCTAATTCAGTCCAAGGACTCAGAAGACAAAGACCAAGGATTTGCACAGCCAGGATTTGTTACTCTGAAGTGTATGTATGTATAAGGAAAATGAATTTTCAATTGCTTCCCCTCCCCAATGAGTATTTAGATTTACCCGCTGATTAGAGGACTGGGCATGATGCAGTCTCAGGGATCATGAAGCTCATGCTAGAGACCTATCAGTCAGGGTACAGCATGAGAGCAATGAGTATGAAGCGTCAGGGGAGCACTAGCAAAAGAGAATCTCCAGGGGAGGGTCACTTTGGGTGTGAGCTTTCCCCATGACAGACGGAAGAGTCCCTCCACAAACACAGAACTGAGAGGTGGTCAGTGAGGCTCATTGAAACCCTAAATCCAAATTCCAGTATCTTTTTTTTTTTAATTTTTAATGTTTACTTATTTTTTAGAGACAGAGTATGAGTGGGGGAGGGGCAGAGAGACAGGGAGACAGAATCCGAAGCAGGCTCCAGGCTCCGAGCTGTCAGCACAGAGCCCGATGCGGGGCTGGAACCCACAAACCATGAGATCATGACCTGGGCCGAAGTCGGATGCTTAACTCACTGAGCCCCCCAGGTTCTCCCAAATTCCAATATCTTTACCAAGGATTATAAAGTCCTCTGCGACTTAACCGCATTTCCTGCCACTCTAACGTGCATCAGCCTTCTTTCTGTTCATTCAATATGCCTAGGAACTTGTCACTTCAGGGTCTTGCTTCTGCATCCTAGAATGCCCTTCCAGCCCAGGCAGTAGTCCTCTTTTATCTCTATCCAACAATCCTTTCCCCCTCAATTAGGTTCATCTGTTATCTATTCTCAGCATACTTTTCTTTCATAGCACTCGTTATGACTGTAATCAAACATTGACAAATGTGTGCCTTTACCACAAAAGTATAAATTCTATGAGAGCTAAGACTGTCTACCAGTATCCTTAGCTCCCGGCACTGTACTTGGCACAGAACAGGTGCTAACAAACCTTTACTGAATGAATGCAAAAACAAAAAGCACCCAAACATTAAGCTTTCTAAAGCCAACTATACCGGGCACTGTTACCAAGCTTTCTGGATCCGGCATTAGGTCAACAGAAACTGCCCTGCCATTTGTCACCTATGCTAAAAGGGGTGAGTATGTTTGTTGAACATAAAAAAAGCCAAGAAGGCTGTTTTGACATGGTATAAGGAAACACACACACACACACACACACACACACACACACACCCCAGATCAACACTGCTAGCCTAAACCTGAGCCGGATAAGACAAGCCAGGGCCATCTATCTATTGCCCACAAAGTTGTCACTGCCCAAACAAGTTAAAACACTGAAACGTACCTTCAAAACACTGAGAAATGGCTTACTATTACTGCTTTGGCTCAAAAAAAGGGAGAAGAGCAACCCTTTATGCCCTGATATGCTTTGTTTTGTTATAGACAACAGGTCCAAAATGGAATTCCTTATGCTAAGCTAAGCCCCATGTCACCAAACTGAAACTTAACTTAGTTTTACCTCTTCCAGAAATGGAATCTTAAACCAGTCAATCACGAATCGACTTTTATCAGCATTAAGTACCCTGCTAATAAGGCCCTGCCGTCCGCTATATGGAGAGTAACCTTGCAATAACCAATCTGCCTCTTTGCCTAGTGTAACTTCCGTATTCTGCTCCAATCTGCCTATAAAATCTCTTGCCTTGCATAGCGCTTTGGCGCTCCTTTTTTTTATCTGCTAGATTGGATGCTGCTCAATTCACAAATTATGGAATAAAGTCAATAAAATCTTTAAAATTTACTCAGATGAATTTTGTTCTTAAATAGTTTAAACTCCAGGGATTTGGCTTTTGTCTCTTGAGTGCTTAGGCTAAGCTGGAAACAAACTTTTAAAATAACTTAAAAAAAAATACTAAAACTTCAAAGTGGTTAACATGTGGGTATAGTATAAAAAAGTTACTGAACTATGTTGTGCACATGCACTGGCCCATGACTTCTAACTATTCTGTTGTCCCCTGCTCTTTCGAGAGCCCCTCTGGGCAGCCTTCCTCAGGGCTGGTGTAGTGTCACATTGACATCCCACCACAAGTGCATCAACGTCCCCAACGAGACCTGGTCATCTGACAGGAGGAAATTCACCTCCTATGCCAGCCACATGCTGTGCCCTCAGCACCTGACGGGCACATCCACGTGCCCAGTACCGTTCTACACACTGTGTACACACCATCCCGATTAAGTTCACAGCAACCTGATTTTGCAAATGAGAAAACTGAGGATTCTGAGAGGCTGTGTCACTTGACTGGGGTCATTTCACTAGTGAGCGGCACAGCTGGGATTCAGACTCAGCAGTAGAACTCAAAGACTAGACTCTCCATTTCAGGCTCAGAAGCACAAGAAATAAAGAATAAGTTCTTGGTACCAAAGGCTCCTAGGCTCACGACCGCAGCCTACTTACCCGTGTGTGAGTGCCTGGCAAACTTTCAACTGGACTTGAGCAGGGCTGCCAAATGCAGGGGGACAGGCCATGCCCTGTGATATGCTGTCAAGAAAGGGAGGCTGAGAGCCAGCTCACGCTCTGCTTGGCCAGGCAGGTACACTGGGGAGGGCTGCATCCTCCTGCCATACGGACGGGGCTGTTTCTTTAAAATGCATAAAGATACCATATGGACCACCAGGTGGCTCTGGGGTGAACATTTTGGGGAAATTCAGAATTTTCCATAACATTCTACTTTTAATTTCTGTTCCTAAAAAAAAAAAAGTAAACTTCAAAGTAATATATGGCACTCATAAATATTATTATTTTTTTTAATATTTTATTTTTATGGGGCACCTGGGTGACTCAGTCGGTTAAGCGTCCAACTCTCGATCTCAGCTCAGGTGTTGATCTCAGGATCATGAGTTCAAGCCCTGTGTTGGGCTCCATGCTGGGCATGAGGCCTACTTAAAAAACGATTTTATTTTTAAGTAACCTCTACATCCAATGTGGGTCTCGAACTTACAACCCCGAGATCAAGAGTTGCATGCTCTACCAACTGACCCAGTCAGGTGCCCCACAATTGTTATTTTTTTGATCCACTTCTATTTCAAGGTAATATTTATCAAATGCTTACCACTCACCAGTAACTGAGAGCAACACAGGGGCTACCATAAGAAGTGGGTATTGAAAGGGTGAGTGAGGAGATCAGAGCTCCTGAACCAGGAGAACTGAGAGACCCCAAAGCCCTGTATCAATCCATTCATGAAACAAGGCTCTCCCTAAGGATAATTCAGGATGAGGGAGATCACGTGCAATCTGGGATAGTGGCAGAGAGCTTGAACTTTGGTGGCAGGTGGACCTGGCTCCGTCACATTCTGGCTGCGACCTTGGGCACGCTTCTTAAGCTCTTTGCACCTCAGCCTCTTCATCTGCAAAATGGAGCTAAAAATAGAATCTATCAGGGCGCCTGGGTGGCCCAGTCAGTTAAGTGTCCAACTTTGGCTCAGGTCATGATCTCACAGTTCATGGGTTCAAGCCCTGCGTCAGGCTCTGTGCTGACAGCTCAGGGCCTGGAGCCTGCTTTGGACTCTGTGTCTCCCTCTCTCTGTGGCCCTCCTCGGCTCATGCTCTGTCTCTCCTTCAAAAATAAACGTTAAAAAAATTTTTTTAAAATAGAATCTATCAGGGTTAACATGAGGATTAAATGATAATACCTAGAAAGTGCTTTGTGTAGTGTCTGGAACAAAATCAAGCTTGCTAACCATGAGCTATTATTAATATTACTATTACCAATTAATAATTAGTTGCAAATGTCAGTAGGAACAAATATTGCAAGCCTTGGCCCCAGGCCCCAAATATAAGGAATGTGAAATTCCTCAATGGCAGGGACATATGTTCTATTTCACTGTGTGCCCAGAGGTCCCCATCACCCCTCACAGTACTTAATACCCCAGAAGGGCTCATCAACTAATCATTCTTCCCTAATGCAGACAGCAGTTACATCCGAGCCTTAGCTCAGATGTGGGCATTTAGTTACAAGTACCATCTTAAATTCTTTTCTTTCTTTAGTTGCATCTTTTGTTAGCATTCTTCTCAGCACTTGGAAAAAAGGTATTACAAATTTAAATTAAAAAAATCATTCAAGTTAGCTATTTATTAGCAATTCTGGTAAAAAGCTTAATAGGAAGGAGACCAGAATGTTTAATGTTTAAGACAAATACCTAAATCACTTACAAATTTCCATGATGTGTCCTTGTCCCCTTAAGTCAGATCACTCGAATTGCGCTCTACAAGGCAAAGTTAGGGTGTTGTCTGTCAGCTTACTCGGTGATGAGGCTGCTCTGGAGAGCAACATTCTTTCACCTCTGTTCTGCTGCTCCACCTCTACCTGTAGACAGACTCCGAGCAGACCACGTTTGCTCCTTTCCTCTCATACCATGGAACTTTTGCAAGGCCATGTCCTGGGACCTCCTTCTTACTTTAAACTAGGAACCTAGTAACTTGTCAGTTTGGTATGACTTATTTTAGAGAACATTTTGGTTTTCTGATTTTAGAATTTTTTTAGTTTATGTCTCAGTTTAATGGAGTCATTAGATTGTGGTTTGTTCATTAAAAAAATTTTTTTTTAATTTGGGTTCAGTCTGGGGTTTAACATGTTTATGTGCTTATTTGGATCTGGTTCAAGCTTCCACTGAAACCCTGGAGGAAAATTTTTGACAACTGTCAGATGTAGTCAGTAGTCGCAAACTCTCCTTCTCCTGTTCCATTGGGCTGTCTTTTCTCTGTTTGTATAGTTACATCTTTATCCTTAGAGGTTAAAGCAGGGTCTCTGCTTATACACTCCAGGGTTTAAATTCCAGTTCTGCCGCTTACTAGCTGTATGAACTTGGACAAGTTAATTAACACCTCCAGACCTGTTTTTTTTAAATCTACAAAATGGATATGATAGGGCAACTTGCACATAAAGTGCATTTCATTCTATTGCTCTTTTCATTCTAATTTTCCATGAAAATTCCAGAAACCAATACCTGCAACTCTTTTCTTTAGCCCATCTCATTTTGATAATAACAACCAATTTAATGCTTGCTGCTTGAAAGGTTGGAATCAGGCGTTTCTCTGAAGCTGAAGTGGAAAGATGAATGGCCTAGAGAGTTTCAGGCTTCAAGGACTTCCAGTGAGCCTGAGCAAAAGACTAGTTCTGACAGGCTGGGCAGTCGGGAGCCAGGCTGACCCCAGAAGAAAAGGAGTTAGCTACAAAACAGTCATGGAAGGTAAATGCAAAAACAAATATTTAGCAAAATAAGGGACTATGTGGGTAATAACAGTAACAGTTCCTGTATCAAAGTCTTGCCAGAATATGTTAATGTAGGTACAGTAATGTAACTGATAGAACCAATGCCTTCTTTTAAAGAAAAAGTACAAGCATCATGATGTTTATGATAAATAAAATCAATAACTGTATTAACAAATAGAAAATTAGTGACTCTTGTTTTTTTTTGGGGGGGGGTTCTATATGCCCATTGAAGATATCACCCACCACAACCCTACTGTGAAGAATAAGCAGAGAAGAGGCCAGTGGCTTCTTTGGGTCCACACATTGCTCTTCCCACTGTGGGTAAAGATGCTGAGCAAGAGTGCCCTCAGACTATCATCTTAGCCCCAGATTAGATCATTACTCAGTTTTTTCACACACAGAAATGGCAAAAACATCCACATGGCCAGCCCCACCAGTGTTAGCAGACGGAGGGAAGGCAAAGCATTTTACAACCTGAGTGCTCTGTTCTCTTCACAGCTCCCTTCTGTTCCATCCTCACCTCACTGGGAAGGGGGCCTTTAAGCACAATAAAGAAGTCATGCCCAGAGTGGCAATCAATACCAGCAAGGAAGAGAGGAGGCAGGGCAGAGGGTGCTCTGTACCAGAAGGGGTGGGGCCGGATGCAGGATACGGGGAAGGGAGACCATGGAGGAAAGAGCCTGGGGCTCCCTCCCAAGGAGGTCTCTGTGCTGAGGCGCTTCCTAGTAAACACAACTCCTGGGAAGGTCTGGCTACTGTCACTGAGCCTGCCCACGCTGCTCTTCCAGGTGTCACAGGCTTAATAACAGGGTTATGGTCATAAAAGTAAATTTCCTAAGGCAGTTCCTAGCTCCGAGATTAGACAGCCCCTGTTACGAACATGATCCTTTAGACAGAGTTTTGCCTTGGCAGCAGGCTTTTCCGGGTTGTGTTCTGAGGTTCTTTTACATTTGATGACCACAGCCCATCTCCAGTCCAGAGTGCTGTGTCCACAAGATGGTGCTGAGTCCACACAGAGAAATGCTCAGTGTCCTGGGTAGCTGGTAATTCTGTCCCCTCAGTCTTTCTCTCAATGGGCAGATGAGTATGCATTGCTCCAAAAGAAATAGACATTGAGTGTTTTAGGTAACAAAGAGCGCCGGCTTCTTAATGGAGTTTGCACTCTAACTTGCTCTCAATTTGCCACAAATGGCTTCTAGGGAGTCTTCAGATAAAGGGTGGGTACCGCCCTGCCCAGTGCAGGAATTTCCTCCTTGGAGGAACAGTCCTCACCAGGAGCAAAGAAGGGGCCCTCAATGGTGGCCTCTGCCCTACGAGAGCCCTTTGAAGGTTTATTTAGCATGTCCCCCCTTCCTGGGCTAAACATTTCAAATTCCTCTACTAGTCCACTGTGAAGAGGGTTTAATAGACAAAGAGCATTGGATTTGGTCCAATCCTCTCATTTTGGATGCAAGTAAACTGAGGCATGGAAAAGTCTAAGATCTCATGGTGTGACCAAAACTGGTTTCTGTACTTCTGATTCCATGTGCTTCATTATATCATACTCAAATGGCAGATTCTGGGACCTGCTTACCAACAGCAGGACCACAGAAAGGACCTGACTTCCCTAAAACCACACAGGGTGTTAGGAGGATTCAGTGAGAGTACCTGAGCACTCAGCAAGGGCGAATAGGGAACAAATAATTGATTTTATTTAGGATACACACATGCTTCTTTTTTTCTGGCATGAAGTTCTCCTTTCTTCCCTTGTTTTCTTCTTCTTTCTCAGCTTCCAAACTTCCAAGGCTGAGTTTTTTAAACGAAGCTCAAACACACCCATTTATTCTGATTAAATTTAATCATGTTCATTTTGTTCATCATCTCCAGTGTGCTGGGATATTTTAGAATGTAAATTCTAACTTAAAATGGATCTACTGATGTTTTAAAAACATGTTACACAGATTAATCCTCCCGAAATTTACAGGTAAGTTTAGGATGGTGATGTCTGTGACAAAAAAGACAGGGCTGTTTTCTATGCTCACCTCCAGAGTGGCAAAATGTGGTCATTCTTCTAACCTCTCCCCCCACCGCCCATCATGTTTCAAGACTGGGACTTGGAAAATATTTTTCAACCTATCAGGATAAAACAGATAAAGCCTTGATTTCATTTTTGGTGAGGAAGCAAGTTGAATCTACACTATGAGGAAGTGGCCCTGTGAAGAACATCTCCGTCTGTGTTAATGCGTTAGTATGTTTGGAATCAAGACACTGAGACCTCAGGGTAAGTGAGCTCTTGTGCTGAGATCCAGAAAACTTCAGAGCTGCAGAAAAGAAACCTTTTACTTAAAAGAACCAGCTCCCTGGAGTCTATCTGTGATCCCTGGGCTGGTCCTTGGTTACAGGTAAACCAATGTAAAACCCTGACCAGTTACATTCTCTCAGCTCTGTTGTTTCAGTAAGCAGAAGACTCTAATTTTCTAACCACTCTTCCTCATTCCCACATCCTCCCTAACTAGCTCGTGCCATTTGGTTTTCTGGGGCTCACAACCCAGCCTCCTGGTACCCTGCCCCACCAGGAAATCAGACAACCTGCAACTAACTGCCTCCGTGCCCATATTCACTGACCCAGCAGGACACCACCTTCTCCATCCTGACACTTTTCTAAAGGCCAGTCTTCTGGATCCAAATGCAGAACAAGGACAAGAACACTCAGCTTTACTCCTGCTTAGCCTTAGGCCATTTACAGATCACTTTCATACGTACCATTTCATTTTCTTTCTCACAATACCAGTCTGGGCTGTGAAATACTATTTCCATTTCCAAGATGAAGACACTGAGGCTCAGAAAAATTAAGCCAAATCCTAACACCACATATCATGTAATTGGCCAGGTTGGGTTTTTGACCCTGATCTTGTGACTGTGGGTCACAAACTCCTTCTAGCATACTTAAAAGGAAGACTGTATTTATGTGATTCCAAATGCTATTAATAAATATGAATCACCATCTCATCTTTTGAGTATTATGTTTAATGGCTGTGTTTTTGTGTGTGTGTGCCAAATTCAGTGTCAAATGTGAATATGCCATTCGAAAGATTATATATCAATAGCCATTTGACCAACAGATCCAGTTTTTCCTGACCGGCCTACAAACCATTAACACTGCCAACCAGGTGACCATGTCTGCATTCCACTTTGTATTCTCTGCCATCTTGCATTACATGATGGCACAACATTTTGTTTAATTCGTTCTGTAAAACGGGAATGATACCTGAGATGATTATTGGGTCAGTTAAAGGAAGTAACGACTACAGAGAACCTAGCTAGGAAGTGTTCAATTAATGGTATTACATACTACTACTTCTACTTCTACTAAAACTTCATTACGGTCATTAAAACCAAGTAGACCTTTGTTTTCTTAACAGGTGTCTGAGGAGGTGTAAGGCAGCATGGGCTCAATAATTCAGAGAAGCAGAAACACTATTTCAACCCCTTAGCTTTGTTTAATCCTTTATTTCTTCCCTCATTCAGCAACTACCTGGAGCCCACAGTCTAAGGAAGAGACAGGCATGCACACAAACAGCTCCTCCGTGATGATCACACTGGAGTGAGTGTGCCCAAGACTCCGAAGGAGGCAGGCTTAAACAGTTGGGGGGAAGGAGAGTCAGGGAAAGAGAGGTGGAATGGAGTCCTGAAAGATACAGGGCATTTCTTTGGAATCGAAAAGAGAAAAAGGCATTCTATCTCCAGGCAGAGGTCTGAGCAGAGGCAAGGAGGCATGAGATAGAATGATACATTTGGGGAATGGCAAAGAGGTGGGGAATGGCTGCCACACAGGGTGTGGACAGGGCCTGATGGAGACAGACAGGGACAGACTGGCAGGGACCCAGGTGTCAAGAGTTCTGAATGTTACCAAGACTTTGGATTTTATCCTCCAGCCTAGCATATTGGAGTCACCCACGGGAACTGGATAAAAAAACAACAAGCAGGCTCCAACTCGAGATTCTGGTTTGTTTGGTCTTGGGTGAATACTGACTACTGAGATTTTTTTAATTTATTTATTTTCAGAGAGACAGAGAGCAAGCGAGTGGGGGGTGGTCAGAGAGAGGGAGAAAATCCCAAGCAGTCTCCATACTGTCAGCGCAGAGCCCATATGGGGCTCAAACTCACGAACTGTGAGATCGTGACCTGAGCCATAATCAAGAGCCAGGTGCTTAAGTGACTGAGCCATCTAGGCGCCTCTCCAGATGATTCTAATGTGCAGCCTGGACAATCGTGAATCATTTAAAAGATTTTAAGTGAGAATCATTTGACAAATTTGCAGGCAGATCATTCTGGAAACCATTTGGTAAGAAGGATGTCTGCAGGGAGTGTAGAAAGAAGGCAAAGGTCGGGGCGCCTGGGTGGCTCAGTTGGTTGGGCGGCTGACTTCGGCTCAGGTCACGATCTCACAGTTCGTGAGTTCGAGCCCCGCGTCAGGCTCTGTGCTGACAGCTAGGAGCCTGGAGCCTGTTTCAGATTCTGTGTCTCCCTCTCTCTGACCCTCCCCCATTCATGCTCTGTCTCTCTCTGTCTCAAAAATAAATAAACGTGAAAAAAAAAATTAAAAAAAAAAAAGAAAGAAGGCAAAGGGAAGGTGGGGAAGAGGAGAGAAAGATCTGAAAGCTATTTGGATGGAAGAATCAACTCACCGGAAATGAGAGGAAAGAGAGAGGGAAGGGTTTACACCCCGATACCATTGCCTCGATGTGCCACTGGCAGGTAGGGAACCTGATCAAAGAGCTGGTTTGGGAGGAGGATAATAAAGTCTGTGCTCCCTGAGGAGCCTGCGGAATACGCAGGTGATGCTCTCAGTCAACAGGCTTCCAAAACAGACTCTGCTGCTGAAAGCAAGCCGGCCTGAAGACTCAAATGTGCAGTGCACTGGCAGGCATGGAGAAGGTGGTCGCAGACATGAGCAGGGATATTGCCCAAGGAAAGTAAAGTGGATGAACAGAAGGAGCCTGAGGAATACCACTCCTGAGGGGTAATGGATGTATCAGGATCACCTGGAGGCCCTCATCAAAACTTTAGTTTCTTAGTGCCACTCCAGACTGACAGAATCAGAACGGTCAGGGGGTAAAGCCCCAGAGAGTCATTTTTCACAAGTTCCCAGGCATTTCCGAATCAAGACTAGGACTGGACACTGCATCAGTTTCCTAATAATGCTGTTAATAAGTTACCACCAACTCAGTGACTTACAACGACAGAAATTTCTTCTCTCACAGTTCTGGAGGCTGGAGTTTGCACTCAAGGTATCAGCAGGGCCGCGTTCTTTCTGAAGACGCTAGGGGACAATCCTTCCTTGCCTTTCCCAGCTTCTGATGGCTCTAGGCGTTCTCTGGCTTGTGGCTGTGTCACTCTAATCTCTGCCTATGTCTTCACATGGACTTTTCTTTATGGGTTGCTCCTCTGTGTGTTTCTTAGAAGGCCAGTTGTCATTGGATTTAGGGCCCACCCCACAATCCAGAATGAACTCATCTCAACATCCTTAACTAACCTACATCTGCAAAGACCCTTTTTCCAAATAAGGTCGTATGCACAGCATCGGGATACGAACACCTCTTTTGGCGGCCACCATTCAACCTACTACTGACCCCATGGCAAAAACCCATCTGGATAAATGGGAGAGGGGACTGAGATCCAGAACTCCAAGCTAAGTTCCCTGACAGTAGCAGGAAGAAGAGGAAGAAAGAGGTAGAGAGAGAACTATTTCAGGGACTAAAATCAGCAGCTACACTTCCAAGTCTTACGCTGCCCAAGGGACCCCGGGCTGCTAAGAGTGCAGTGCACAAGGCCATCTGAAAGTACTATGCAGACTGGAAAAAATCACCACAATCATAAATTAACAAATGCTAGACCATGGTTCCCTCAAAATACAAGTGAAAGCTTTGAAGGGCTGAAAAGACTTTTCATTAATTCACTTTCTAGACTAAATTAATTTGATATGAAGTTAGGCTTCATTATCTCAGATACTGTGGCCACTTTGTCCTCACCACTCTAGTAGCTTTCAGTCCAGACAAGTCACCGAGGCAGCACAGGATTGGTTACTTCTATCTTTCCAAATGTTTCCTTAGGAGCAGGCAAAACTCTCAGTCACCAACATTAAAGAAGGTTCAGTTACACCTTCCTTCTCATGCCTCCCGGGGTCCCCGCACCTTTACTGAGACCACATCCCTCCTCATTTTTACACTGATACATGTTCCACCACTAAAGTCCTACACCATAATTGCTTGTGTCGGTTCCCTGACACGCAAAGGTTTTCTGGCCTCTTAACATAGGAATTTCCTTTCTTGGCAACATGGTTTGCCTGGCCAGAAGGTCAGTGGGGCATGGGGCAGGTGGAAAGGAACCACATGCTAGGCTGAGGTTAAAGTCATGGCTCAGGAACACTAGCCTTCAGAATCAGATTCCTGGTGTGGTCAAAACCACCCCATCATACATCCTTACAGTATAATGCAACAGGTACATCCCCCAAGATGTCCCTACCCTCTAAGACTATCCGAAAGCATCTTCTAGCTAGCACACCCACAAGGACCAATCTCTACGCAAGTCTGTCTCTGCTTTACCACAGCATCTAGAGCAGTGTTCCCCAAACATTCATGTGCATGAGTCAGCTGGGCATCTTGTCAAGTGCATTTTCAGACACTGTGGGTCACATGTATGTGGTCCATCTTCATTTATGTCAGGGTGGAGATGGCTGAGGTGTACAACTGGATTTCAGGTTTAAGGAAACTAAGTTCCTTTACCTGCTGGTGAAATTATAATAGTTATAATGGTGATGACAATGATGCCAATGACAGGAAAAGCTAATATTTACTGAGCACTTTCTACATGCTAGGCCCTGTGCTAAGTGCTTTACAGACATTATAATTCACTCTGCACCGAGAGAGCTAAGGAAAACAGGAGTGGTTAAAAGATATTTATAAAAAAGGCAAGGCATTTTAAATTCCAGGATGTGCAGAAGGTCAATCAAGTGTCAACAGAGAGAGGCCAATTCTCACACTGTCCCGGTCTGGGAGTAGCCAGGCAGTAGCTAAATGCTTGATATTTCAGAAAGCATCTTTGGGCTAAGCAAGTCAATGCTAGAGACTATTTCATGAAATGCCTGCTGTCCCTCACTGTCACCCCATGGCCTGATGCCAGCCAGGTTAGCCTCTGCAGTCTTGGCTTCATTCAGCCGCCTCGGGAGGTACATGCCTGAACAGGGAGTGGCTGCTTTTGGTGGGTTCTTCCTGTTCTATCCTGGGATGGGCACAGTGAGCACTGGGCAGCTTAATCAAGGCTGCTATGTCTGATGCCTCTCAAGATGTCCCCCAGATGTCCTTGGACATACATGTTGTGTTTTGCTGCTGATTCTACTGACAAATAGCTTTGCCAGTATGAGACCAGACACCGTTTATATTCAAAGTGGTTCCCTTATTTGCTGTGACATGGAGAAGGTTCAATGGCCATGACCTTTCCTTGGGATGGGTCTTAAAGAACTTCAATCCCAATGCTCTGCAAGAAAAGACTGGGCAGGCTGCCACTGAGGAAACCCAGGTTGGTGGCCTGAGTCAGATGGTGTGGCTCTATAATTGGCAGGCAAGCAGTCCAGAGGCTGAATTCAGCCTGTCGATATGTTTCATTTGGTCCTCCAGTACTTAAAAAAATTTTCAAGCCTCCGGTTTGCCCCAATTTCACTATTCTATCTTCTTACACCCAGCCCACATTGAACGTTCATATTATCTTCTTGCCCCCATATGTATCTGAACTTTAGACCCTAATCTATAATAACCTAAGTAGAAATCACTTAAAAGTTTTATTCTGCCTATAACGTTTCCATCTCTGCACTGTGATTCAATGCCCTCCTAAAAATTATATGGTGAGGTATCAGTATCCAAGCTTCCAAAACTACTGAAGTATTCCATGTTAATGAAGGATAGGTGGTGAGAAGCCTTAACATGGAGTGTATTTGGGTCACACAATATTTCTTCAGGATCCCTCCAGTTTGTTCATGCCCAAGTGGAAAGTTTCTTAATATATGAATCCTAGGGGGCAGAGTGGCAGATATCAAACTCTTCACTTTGCTTCAAAAGTCACGTCAACCACAAGGTCAACTCTAGCTCCTCAAAATCAGATTCATACTCCTGGAGGCACCCTGCTTTCCTTTCCAAAAGAGCTTCCATATTCATCGTTAGCAGATGATACAGTGAGGGAAGCAATAATTGCTGAGAATGCACAGGCTTTTACCAGTAGTTCCTTCCTGGGTCAGAGTATTCTGAATGACACCGTGCTTCACCACTGTATCACACAAATAACAATTCCAAAAGCTAGACACAGAAATGCAGCCTGGACAACCTGGCAATCTGGGCTTCAAACAGTGGGATCCACATAATAACGCGTATCTACCAAGATCACAAGTGGCTCCAGGGAATTTTTGCGAAGTGCTCAACAGAACAATGGTGATCAACCCAAGGAAGCAAATTCTGCTCCAGAGACCCTGGGCGTAGGGGTGGGGGTGCAGAGCTGATCCTTTTGGCCTCTGACACCAGTGGGGACCTCCTGGAGAAAAGCTGCTGAGCCTCTTCCCTGTTCCGCCACGCTTGCTCCCCACTGTCAACACACAGTCCGCAGTCCACAGCATGTTCCCCCCTGGTGAAATGCCAATGCACAGGGATCATTTTCATGGACCCGAGCTCTCACATATTCGAATCCATGTACGTACTTTCCTTGCACACACGTTTCCTCCTCCTGTGTTTTCCTTGACTTCTCTTCCACCTCCCATTTTTCCAGTCTGAAGCCACCACTGGAAACACTGCAATCTCCGGAGCGAGGCCAGGCATGGCAGCATAGATCCCGAGGTGGCACAGGATTGTGAAACAGTCACCTCGTCCCTGGGTCCACGAGATACAGGTGACTGGGAGAGCTGTCAAGCAAGCCTGTCCGTAGGTCTGGCATACAACTGGAGGCACAAGAGCTTCTGTACCGTGTGAAAATGCTACAAAAACTCTGGCTGGTCACACAAATGGACACACAGCGGCTGAGACAAAAGAAATTGCCTGGGGAAACTGGTGGGTGGAAAAGGCAGGAGGAGGAAGGAATATCAAAGGGACTGAGAGTTCCAGTGAGGTTTTGCCAATCTCACACCGAAAGAAACTAACTCGAAACTGAATGAAGGTTTCTGGCGGTAGTCAGGTATCAAAATAGTTCCCTACCCCCTTGCTCACCTGTTTGACTGAAAGTATCTGGGGGGAAACAGAGAGCAGTTATAGCGATAAATAAGCTGTCTACACTAAAAAAAATAGTAAAATCCTCCAAACAAACCCAAACCTGCTGCAGATAAAAACCCACAATAGGCTGTTTAAAAAACTATGCTTTTGAATATACTGATCTAAAAAAATCTGAAGAACAGGCTGTTCTGCAGAACAGCTCGAGTTTCTGCTTGTGCTTTCATTTTAGAAAACAAAATGCTCATAGACTCCACAGTGGGAGGGGCTTCACACAGGGATTCAAACTCACAGAAAATGGCCACCGGGTTCGGAAACCTGAACACAACAAACAGGACACTCGGGGGACCTTCTGGGAATATACGGCACTTAACTTTCACGACAGTAATTGTCTAGAGACAGATATAACCTTTTTTTCCCCGATCAGTAACATAAATCATGGCCTCCAAAGGATTTGTTTGTGGAACGCCACAATGACTAATCACCCGACTTTTTTTTATCCTCCCTAAGCAAGGGAACCTCATGGGGCGAAGAAATAGGTCATTTTTAATGTAAGGTAGCTACTAGGATTAGAGGTAAGACTCCTACTTAAACTTCATTTAAAAAAAAAAAAAAAGTCCTCAAAAAGGATTTCCTAAAATAGAAAGACGCGCAAATCATCTTATCAGAAACTCATAACAATAAATAGAAAAGAAAGTCTTAAAATAGATGATGATTCAAATGTGGCAAAAAACTCTTGAGTGATTTCCTGAAAATGTCAAAACCAAAACCAAATATCAAGAATATTAAATACACAACAAAACAGGGTAAGAGACTCACTCTTGTAGCATATACTCGTTTAAGAAAAGATGTGTTTCCCGGGTAATTAACGGTGCTTCGGTGCAAAAAATCAACTTACAGTGTATAGTGGCTACAGAAACTCCAGAATTGCTAGACCTTGACAGGAAAAATTTCAAAGGTCACGTTCTTTTTTTAACCCTATTTACAGCACTCAGGGTAGGCCAGTTCTCTAATGTCTGAGTAAAACCCCATTCAGGGCTTCATTTCTTTGCCACCTCACTGCTGTTTCCATCTATCCTAGTGCCTTCTGCTGACTCAAGGTGGTCCTCCCATTAAAGCAAAGGTGGAACTCACATCAGTCCAAGGTAAGGGCAGAACACAGGGCAGAAAATATGGTTCTGCAGCGGGCACCCAGGAAGCAGGTATGACTCTGGCTGCTGTGAGACAGTCCTAACTGCTTCCACCCATGAGCATAAAGACAGGATTGGGACCTTGAGAAGACTTGCTCTTTGAGCTCATGTCAGGGACTACAAGACCAGAATAAACAGGTATAGGCAGGGATAGACCAGAATGCTGAGTAGATTTTTAAAAAAGGAAATCCTGGGGGCATCTTGGTGGCTCAGTCGGTCAAGCGTCCGACTTCGGCCCAGGTCATGATCTCATGGCTCATGAGTTCGAGCCCCCAGTTGGGCTCTGGGCTGACAGCTCAGAGCCTGGAGCCTGCTTCAGTGTGTGTGTGTGTGTGTGTGTGTGTGTGTGTGTGTGTGTGTGTCTGCCCTTCCCCTGCCTCCCATGCTCTGTCTCTCTCTGTCTCAAAAATAAACAATAAAAAAATTTTTTTTTTAATTAAAAAAAAAGGAAGTCCTCACTTTAGTCTAGAAGTGAATCAATGTTCTATCAGAGTTAATCAGAAATCTCTATGCCTATGTGAAAATGCATACAAGTTTGGGTCTCTTGCCTGGCAAGATAAGAAATTCCGCTTTGTCTTTACTGAATTGGTGGTCTTATTATCTAATTGTAAACAACTCTACAAATAATCAGAAGTTGTTCTAACACATGAACAGGAAAAATAACACAGACAAAACGGGGCCTAGAAACAATATCCAACTCACGAAGCAGGAAGTGACAGCTCCCATCTATCTCACCTTACACAAAGCCTGCCTTCATGGATTGCTGAAATAACCTCAGGATGCTCCTCTAGGATTTAAATAGCCACTGGTTTCTCATGAAAAAGCAGCATAGGATAAACACACGTATAAAAGCGGCCAGCAAAAGGAGTCAGCAAAACACAGGCATTGAAATGGCCAGTGCAAACTGGGTCTTCCTCTTCATATTCCTTCAGAAAATATTTAATTCCTATCAAAATTAAATTATTTTATAGCGTAGTAATTTACACTGGAGTAAGAGAGAAAAAAACGCTTTAAAAAAAGGAAACCAGGGGCACCTGAGTGGCTCAGTTGGTTAAGTGGCCAACTCTTGATCTCAGCTCAGGGTCATGAGTTCAAGCCTTGTGTTGGGCTTCACACTGGGCATAAAAACTACATAAAAAAAAAAAAAAAAGGAAACCACCTTCTGCCTCTCCCAGTTTAAAAAGAAAATTTCTCGACTACTTTAATTGACAAGAGTCCACTGGTCAACAGGATGGAAGTTTTGCGTCATGGTGTCCTACTGTGTACTAGAAGCCCAACAGGCATTATGGTCCGCTCTCCAACAGAACAGGTTCAGCCTCTCTTTACAATTTGCTTGCTCACTGCCACTTCTGCTCTCCTCATAACCTGCCTTAAGACAGGACCCACCTGTTTCTGCAGAGAACATACTGGACTGGGCACTGGTCACTGGGTTCTGTTCCCAGCTTGCTACTAGCTGTGTGATCTTGAGTTAAGTCCTAGCACTTCCCTGGACTCCTATTTCTTTATCTAGAATGTGAGGAGGTTGGGCTATTTCATTTCTGAGGTTCTTTCTAGCAAAGAAATTTGAAAATCATGATTCCCTACCTCCTATTTTATCATCTCTTGATTGATTCCTAGCCAGGCTCTGTCTTTTTGTAAGAATCTTAATTTTCTCCTAAACAATCTCCCACCCTTAAATTCATACACTTGCCTCAAAAGTGTAGAGGGTAAAAGCAGAACCCAAACTCTGGCTGGTACTAGTCTATGGGGACAGTCAGATGGAACTCTGAAATCAGGATCCCTGGAAGACCTTAAACACAGAGTTAACTCTTGTCTCCCCTTTCCACCCGCTTGTCCCAGCACCTCTATTTTTCTGCTGGAGAGGGAACAGAATTACTGCATCTTAGAGCTAGAAGGAACCTCAATAATCACTGAGCCAAACCTTCTATGGTTACAGATGTGGAAACCAAGCCAGCAAAGCTCTACAACTTTCCTTCCCAAGGTGGCTCAGTGGGTCACGGGGACAAGTCCTAGGCCTCCTGGTTGGTCTGGTCTCTCACACCATGGTGTTTTTTGTCTCCCCCAACCTCCCTATGCAGGGCTCTGGGCTCCTTCCCTCTCCCCACCTTAGGCTTCAGGGCCTCAGAGGATAATCAACAAACACTTGCTGAACACCTCTGGGCAATCCCCCTAGGAACTGTTCTAAACGTTCAACTGGCACAGTGACTCTGGGAACATTCAGCCCTGCACAGGGACAGTAACAGCTATAAAAAGACACAAATTGATGGATCTTATCAGTGTAGAAATCCACTGGTGTTTTCACTTTAAAAAGAAAGCTTGCAGCAGCACATGGATAGTAGATAAGGATAGGTGAGGGAGACGGGTGAGGGAGACAGGGGTGAGGGAGACAGGGGTGAGGGAGACAGGGAGGTTGTTGCCACAAGTGTGGGGTCCTAATCTGACACCTGGCACATAGGTAATATTTATTGAACAATTTCAAGTTTGCATGTTAGCTTTGCTCCACTTGCTTCTTGTAAAAAATTCTGAGGTTACAATAATATCAAGGACAAGGGTCTCTAAGTCTTCGACCTAAAATCAGAAACACGGATCTATTTCATACTCTCTGTATATGGCTGGGGAAACAACTGGGTGTTCCCTACCCCTGAGAGAGGATGGACTTTGGAATCAAACCTCAGGGTGTGAAAATCTCATCAGCTTCCCTACTGAGCTTCTTTGCCCCAATTTCCATCATGCCAGGTTATTCTGAGGTTCTAATACAATGGCTAAAATACTGCACATATGGTATAGAATTCACTTCATGAAAACTGCTCTGTCTTCTCCCCTTGGGCATGATGAGAACAGACAGAGAAACTCTAGGAAGGCTCCAGGCCACTGGCATCCTCCAAAAGCAAACCATCAACAGAATGCCAACAGCATTATAAAAGGATAATTTTAATAAACATATTCCAGTTATCTGATTTTTAAATTATGTGCAAGGAGCACAAAGAACAACTCAATATGAACAAATCGAATATGTTTTATATTCTCTATACATAGCTTAAACATCAATATACATATGCCTCGATCCTTTCTTGTGAATAAGCAAACAAAACAACTAGGACTAGGAGGAAATATAGGATCAGTTATTTTTTCATAGATTAAGTGACGTTGGGATAGACGAGCGATGTGAACTAGCCTAAAAATTATATGATTCCAAGATGCAGACAGGCAGAGAAATGTAATCAAATGGCAGAGATGTTTATCAACCCTAGAAAAATACATTAAGATACATCTTACTGCCACCACTAAATATGTTATTTATTTGCCACTACACTTAAAGTTACATTGCTTTTGCAAACTCTGGGCACAGGGACAGGGTGTCACCACTGACTCCATAGGAAGAGAAGCTGACTCGGAGGCATGTCACCCCGTGCTGCTGTGGATGTGCTGTGCTGCAGACAGATACAGTGGGGTGCAAATGCTAGCATCCCTTGACTATCTGGCTCTCATTTGTTTTTATCTTATTACAAATACAAACCATAAACATTAATGATACAAATATAAAACACTGGAAAATAGACATATCTCTGATAGAAAATGGATTTGAAACCAGTATATCAAGTCTCAGGTCTCTCCCTTCATCTGCTTCCTAGAAACTGGCATTTGTTAATCCTCATCTTGCACTGCCTGTTTAAAATGAAGATCTCTGTGGGGCGCCTGGGTGGCTCATTCGGTTAATCGTCCAACTTCAGCTCATGTCATGATCTCACGGTTAGTGAGTTCGAGCCCTGCATCAGGTTCTGGGCTGACAGCTCAGAGCCTGGAGCCTGCTTCGGATTCTGCCCCTCCCCTGCTCACGTTCTTCTGTCTTTCTCTCTCTCGCTCTCTCTCTCAAAAATAAATAATAAACGTTAAAAAAATAAATAAAAATAAAATGAAGATTCCTAGACCCTTCCCCAAATCTAAATAATCAGAATCTCTGAGTCAGGGGCCTGGGAACCCACATTTTAATTCCCCAGGTGGAATCGTATCCATTAACTTGCTAGTCACTTGAATTATCACAGGATAGATTAGCTACAGTGGGAGGAATGCTCTTTCTGTGATAAAATCAACACATTAAAATGAGTCATAAGGATAAGGCTTTATGTATAGATGCATATTACACAGACATTTACATACCTATACAAGGCTGTAAGAGGAAAGGAATCAACACTTATTAACTGCCTGCTATGGTATGATCCTGACCAAATTATATATTACTCAATCTTCAAATAATCTTATTTGAGTTATAGATGGAAAAAGTTAGGCTTTGAGACATAACTTTTCTGAAGTCACAAGCCTGGAAAATGGCCCGGTGAGGTTGTGAAACTAGATTTATCTGACCCCAGTCTTCTCATTCCATTGTATTAAGCTCATATGCCCATGAAAACACACACACATACACCACATACATACTCTTTCTCACTCTTTGTCTCTCATACACATACATCATACAATACCCTTTTAGTAAAAGGCAAAAGAATTAAATTACTTTTAGAAAACCTCTTGTATCAACAGAAATGGGAGTTTCTGAAGAATTTATTCTGCCGACGGTTATTCTTTGGTCTGCCTGCTCACAACAGAATAAAGTGTATGACTACTATCAAAACCAAATTTAACAGCTGGAATTTTAGTAATCAGAAGTGTGTTTTGGGCCTTGCCGGGGTCAAATTTAATAGTGATTCTTGTTTTGTGCAAGCTACCAACTCTTAGAAATGAAACCATTTAATATTCATTCTGCAAGTCATATCATCTCACAAAGGAGATCACAAACATGATCTAGCCCTTGTCAATCCAGTGGCCATCCTGAGGCCAGCCCCCACCCCCCAGTATCTGGTACTTCCGTTCTCCCTCCACTGGGAACCCCCTTCTGCTGGCTGCTGGAGTCCTGCTCTCTTGCCAGACTCATCCTCTAGGTCCTCCCTTCATCCTTCTCCCTTTTCTCAACCTTTGCCTCCCTATATTCTCTCTCTAGAAAATCTCTCCTCCCACCTTTTCTTGTATCTTAATGACTCCCAAGCTAGCCCAGGCCCTCCTCTGAAGCACAAAGGCCCTATCTGTCAGGGGGATGTGACCGCCTCAAACTCAGCCCCTCTCAAATGCAGCCCCTTCCCACCTCTGAAGTTTCCCTTGTGGGCAGCACTGCCTAGGAAATCTCAGGGGCGGCTTTAGCTATTCGTTCTCTACTGCCAGATTATGTCAATTCTCTCCTTTGCATCTGTCCCTTTCCCATTTCACTGCTATCGCCCATTTTAGGTCTTCCCCTCTCCCGCTCTCACCTTTCCTTGGTGGACTGTGGAGGCTTTCTCACTGGTCTTCAAGGCTCCCGTGTCTGCCCTGCCTTTCCTCCTGATTGATCTCCCCATGAGCTACCCACAAGAGCATGCCCCTGATGCATAGCTGTTCAAATATATTCAGTAACTCCTACTGGCTAACACATTCGTATTTCCCAGTCTGACATTCAAGACCGTACTGTTTGGCACTGAATGTTCTCAGTTTTATTTCCCACCGGATAGATGCCTCTATAGGCCAGTTCTAACTCAGCTTGATTCACTACCTTTCCCTGAACATGCTCCATGATCTCTTCTCCCCGTCTCTTTGATGGAAACTCCGCTTCCTTCAAGGACTTGCTTAAATGCCTGTTCTTAAGAAAGAATCCCTTGACTCCTAGGAGAAAAAGAGACCTCTTCCTTTTCAAATTACCAAACTATATCTTTTGGCATTTACCACACAGTTATTTCTGCATATTTTACTTCCTCACCTACATCACAGGGCCTGAGAGGGAAGGGATCAGATCTGTTGAATCTGTTTTCTCTAGCACGGTGACGTACTCATGTGAGCACTCAATAAATATTTGCTGCGTAACATTTATAGAACTCCTAAAAGTTTACAAAGCACATTCACATTCAACATCTCATTTGCTCTATTTGGAGTTAAGTTTATTACAAGGAGCAGTCAAGACTTACAACTGATTTCTGTTGCTTGATGTGATTACTGGAGCTATCTCTAACTCTACTCTGTAAATTAAAGTAGCTCTTACATTGCTTTACTTTTGAACACTCATAGTCCTGGGTAGCCTTCAAAGCTAAAGAGGGGAGGGGTGCCTGGGTGGCTCGGTCGGTTAAGCGTCCGACTTCGGCTCAGGTCATGATCTCACGGTCCGTGAGTTCGAGCCCCGCGTCGGGCTCTGTGCTGACCACTCAGAGCCTCAGAGCCTGGAGCCTGTTTCAGCTTCTGTGTCTCCCTCTCTCTCTGTCCCTCCCCTGTTCATGCTCTGTCTCTCTGTCTCAAAAATAAATAAACATTAAAAAAAATTTAAAAAAAAAAGCTAAAGAGGGGAGAATTTCAAGTCAAAGAAAGCCCCCTTGCCAAACTGCTTTCCTCTATGTCTACTGGTTAAATGCACAGATAAAAGACTTCTACAAGCAGGTGACAGTAACGGCAGAATCAAAATTTTAAAAAGAAGAAATTCCTTTCTTAAGATTTCAAGATTTTTAAAAAGACCTATATATCCTTTAGGAGTCAATCTCGAACATTCTTGGAGCTGATATTCCAGCATGTTAACAATAACAAATCTCCAACAGTTGGACAAACAATTCCTTGCTAAAAGATTGAACATGACTAATATCATGATTTTAAAAATATAGTAGTATGTTTGGTCTTGAATAGCCACGTGCCTTGTGGGAGCTCAAGAAACATTTGTTGAATGAACAAATCAATGAATTAATCTGGAGAAGACCTTACTGTCGTTTATAAGTTGAAAGTATACGTTTATTTATTTTTATTCTTTAAGTAGGCTTCATGCATGGAGCAGAGCCCAGTGCGGGGCTTGAACTCATGACTGTGAGGTCAAGACCTGAGCTGAGATCACGAGTCAGATGCTCAACTGGTTGAGCCACCCGGATGCCCCAAAAGTATAAGTTTTAATAGTTGGATGGAAGTTTATGTTAAATTTGAAAAAAATGAAAAACTGCATTGAGAGGCAAGAACTGTGATATGTCAGCTACTCAGGTTTCTTCCTATCACAGATCCCACTATGACTGCTGGAGAAGCAGGGGTGAACATCAGGTACTGACCATCTGACTACCTCTTTGGAGTTTAGGTTGCAAGCTCCTCATGGGCAAGCACTTTGCCTTGAACTCTGTGGTCCTAGCAGCGTGTTCTGCATTCAGAAATGTACACCACAAATGTAGCATGAGATACGAAGCCCTCCGTGACCTGTCTGCATTTTCATACTTTAATCCTTCACACCTGTTCTTTTTTACCTTGTAGGGGTATTGTGAGGAGTAAGTAAGAAAAAGAGAGAGAGAGAGAGAGAGAGCACTCTGCTGGGTTGTCGGTTCTTGACAACACACGCTGCAAGTGTCCTGGAGGTAGGCGCTTCACATCTGTGCTCTCAGTGCCTAGCGTGGTGCTCACCCTGCAGCCTGGAGCTGGCCGCATGACCGAGCGGCTGAGATCCAAGGTGCAGTCCTGCCTCTGCTCCAGCCCACTGGGTCACCCTGAAGAGTCATTTAAACTCTCTGGGCCGCAATGATGTCTGCGGGCCCTTCCGGTCTGCAGAAGCTAGAGATCTACGAAGAGATTTATAGAAACTCCCACAACAGTCACTGGCAGAACTGGAACAAGACACCAGTCGTCCTGAAGCCTCGTTTCACTTAGTTCCCCCTGCATCACAGGGGCCTCACGCGTCATGTCTCCTTAATAACAGTTCACTGAAGTGTCGTCATTTTGCAATCCCCAAATCTACTGGATCACTGGCACAAATCATATGCCCCTTGGGAGGCCTTCAGTCCCTCAGAAAAACCGTTTCTTATTTCATACACACTAAGGAGAGATGCAAATTCAGTTACCTCAGTCAGAACACACCAGCACTAACAGTTTCTTGTGCTTTGGAAGAAATCACTTGGAAATTCTTGGTTCTGAGTCCTCCATCTCCTCCACATCAAGACCTAAAAAAAAAAAAAAAAAAAAAAAAAAAAAAAGGAAAGAAAGAAAAGAAAAGAAAAGAAAAGAAAAAGTACAACGTCCCATGACTGGCTGCCAGGATTTGATGTTTCAACAACAGTAAGTATCATTAGCATGTGTATTGAGCACCTACTATAAGTTAAGCACTGAGCAAAATGACTGCCACACATGACATGACCTCATAAAGTCTTCATAATACCCCTTGATGTAGGAGACATCCCCCATTTTACGGCTACACAAAAAGAAGCTCCGAGAGGTCACAGAATCTATTCAAGGTCACACAGGTAGTTTATGTTAGACCTGAGATGTAAACCCAGGTTCATTTGATTCCAAAGCCTGGGTTATTAACCTGTAAATAAGGGTTTTAAAAACTTTTGACAGTGACTCACCGTTTTAAAAAATTATATTATATAAACAAACCCCAAAGTCTCAAAACAATACTTACTATACACATAGCACTCGGATATTTTCCGTCCAATTCTTTTCCATATTGGATTATGTGTTTTATATCTTTAAAAAAATTCCTGCGGTAACGCACTAAACTGATTCCACAATCTTCTAATAGGTCCCTACTCTTGTTGGAAAAACACTACACTTACATATAGTACTTCACCAGAAGTTTCTCTGAAACAACGGACTAAATCCTCCTATGTTTCTTTTTAACCATGCCAACCTGACTGGAGGAGTTGAGCTTCGTAATTAGGAGAAAAGTCTTTAACCTTTAAAATATGTATAAGACACCATAACATATATCATTTATAATGGATCCTTAAAAGGAATATTCAACTAGGGCCAAAGTCCAGAATGCAATTAGTCACTTACCTACAGAAGAGAAGGACTTATAGAGTGGAATCGCGGACAGACTGAAATCTCGGGTGATTTATTATATACTCTGCAAAGAAGCAGCTTACCGCGGGCGGTTGTGTTGTACCAACAGAACAGACCTAACTACTTGCAGAAGTAAGAGGCTGAGATTGCAAACCCCTGGGGGCAGGGCCCTGCCTTTGCATGTCCTATTCAATTTCAGGGGCTTGGTGCTGAACCAAGAAAATCATCAGATTCCCGTTCGGTCAGGACTGGGGTCCCAGTCGCAGGCCGGGGGAGGGGAGCTGCGACTGTCAGCGCAGTTCCTGAGCCTGCTGGACCTGAGCCCATAACGTCCCCGGCCCTTGGGTGCGCCTTTCTCGCCCCCCCCCCCCCCCGCCCTCTAGCACAGCCGCGCAGTTGGGCCACTAGATGCGGCGCCACCTGCCCCGCTCTGCAGTTGACCCCCTTCCCTCGCTGGGGCGCAGGCCCCCGGGTCCGGGCACCTGCGGACGCAAGGTCTCTGCAGCTGCTCGGTTTTCCAGCGTTTGCAGAGCTCACGGCTCTGCGTCACCCTCTGCCAGCCAGGTTTCGGGGCTCCCTCCTGGGCAGAGGAGGGGTCAGGCCGGCCGCGCCCGGGGCCCCGCGTCCGCAGGCCGCACCTCGCCCACCCAGCCACGCACACAGACCCTGCGAGTGGCACTTACTGGGCTCGACTGCTCCGGCGCGAGCGCGTTTCCCTGGGGGTCCATGGCTCTTCCGGACCCGCGAGTCCGGCCGCTGCGCCACACAGCACCGCCCAGAAAATGGACGCCGGCGGCTCGGCTCTGCCGCCCCGGCCCGCCCCCGGCGCGGGGTAGCGGACGCGACCTGGCTGGAAGAGGTCGGCCCGACCCTCAGCCCGCGGGCCGGGGCGCCCGGAGAACCGCCGCGCGGAGGACGAGGCCTCGGGAGGGTGGCGGCGGGACAGGGGAGCGGCGGACTCACGACGGCCCCGCGAGGCCCAGACCCTACCTGGTGCGACGGCGGGGTGGGGGCTGGGGGTGGGGAACTACGACGGCCCCAGACTCCACCAGGGAGGCAGCGGCCTCCACCTCCTTCCCAAGGGAGAACACAGCTAGAAACCCGGCCCAAGGACAACCCCGTTAAGGGGGCCAAGGGCCACTGAGCCTATCAGAACAAGGCCTGGGGCCGCAGAAGGGCCCCTGGGTTCCAGATCGAGGTCCCAGACGGCATCCAAACCCTGCACGTTGCAGAGAGGCAGGATTCGGAGAAAGTCGAGCGCAGTTTTATTGTAATCAAATTCTCAGAAAGAGGGTGTCACCTGTGCTTTCCCATGGCTGTCAGGAGAGGCCTAGATAGATTTTTCCCAACGTGGTGTAAAAAAGCATTTCACGGAAAAGAGCCAGTCCTCTTCCTCGAATAAAGGGCACTGCTGTCTGCTAGGATCTTTCTTCCAAGATTCGGGGACTGCTCCTGACAAAGTATTTACCCAGGCCTGCCACAAGCTTGCCTTGTGGAGCTATCAGCCTGGATGGAGCAGTAATGCGCAGGTTTTGTTGGCTTGATTTTGTAACAAAATTCATCCACGTTCCCCGCGCTTTGGTAGCATGAGTCTTACTTTAAATTTTTCTCTAGCAAAGATTTACTGCAAGGTTACGAGTTAAAAGGATCAAAAGCCTGTTATGTGGGACCCAAGGAATTTAACAAAAATCCCCTACCCCTGGACAAGCAGAGCAAGACTAACTCCATTTTGTGCTACACCCACCATCTCATGTATAACCCCCACATGACCTACTTATTGCTTAAGACACTCCCCCACCCTGGTCAAGCCGCTGAGCACACCCTTACTGGAAACCAGCTCATATAGGAATGCAGAACCCCTAACGGCAAAGAATGTAAACCCTGCCTTTTGCCCGCCAAACTTGCGTGCCAATTCTGACCAGAGTGATTGGCTAGTTCAAACAGTTACTATAGGGTAAATTGTAATTCAATTGGCCACCTGTGTGTGGACTGACATGACTTTGCAACTTTCTGTGTGTGTTACAATCTCATTGGCCACTGGCCCCTATAAAACTGCTACACCTCTTAACCTAGGGGTCCAAGTCCCTGCTCTGCTTTGTCGGGTATACTTGGGGCCCAAGCTCGAGCTTGCAAATAAACCCTCGTACGTTTGCATCGGTATCGGCTCCTTGGTGGTCTCTCGGATTCGAAATCGGGGGCGTTACAGTTATCCTGTTTTCAGCTTGGAATACAGTGTTTGCAGTTCTGCATCTCCATTCCTGCCTATATTTGAAGAACCGGATCATGGTGAAGAATAAAGGAGATTGCAATATTAAATACACAGCCAGCATAACATTTTATGTAATCAAGGAAAATATATTGACTTGAAGTCAAGTTAAAGACTCGTGTAATTTAAAAATAAAGGCAGGGTTTTGAAGGCGGGCAGTTTGGGCAACATGCACACACATGTACATGAGCAGTTCCCGACCTTCCCAAAGCCAAGTACCCTCTAGCCTTTGTAGGCCACATGTTTAGAAAGATCTATTCCACTAAATTGCGTTTATTAACTAATGATTCATCTTCCCACTTGAAAAAACAACAACCCTGCAATGTTTTTGTGTAAGTAACCACCGATCAGAGCTTCTACAAAACTTGAGCCAATCCCCTGTTAATGGTGGATTCCAACCTAAAGAAACTTGTGGTCTGATTGCAAGTTTATGTGTTTCCATTGAGGCTTTTGGAAACTGAAAATCATTTGGCGACCACCCCGCCCCCCCAAGAAAATTGAGGCATGTGAATTAAGAACCACGGGTTGGAAAGTGCCGGTGTGAGCCATGACTGTCTGTGCTTTCTTAAGATTGGGAGATGGGAAGTGGTAGAACAAGGCAATTTGGCTTTTGGATTCTGCCTGCCCAGGTGTGAAGCCCACCTTTGTCCCTTAGAAAGCCACTCACTGTGTGGCTTTTAGGCAAATTACTTAACCTCCCTGAGCCTCAGCTTCCTCATCCATAGAATGAGGCTACTTTTAAGATTACACTTACCTAATAGGGCTTTTAAATAATTAAATGGGATAATACCTGTGAAGTATCTACAATACTGTTGGGCGCACAGTAAGCGCTTTTTAAGTGTAAACTGTTGTGGATGCTAGTGCTGGAAGGGCAATTATTTCAGAGCTCTACGTTCCTACCATCCAAGCAGTAAGAATCATAGCTACATATGTACAGCAACCTTCACACCCTAGAAATTTTCCATGGGCAAGCTGCCAGGGTCACATGGCGAGTGACATAAAGGCATTTAAACACAGGTCTGACTCCACAGTCCACTTTCTGTTCTGCTAACATGTTCCAGGTGGTACCTTGATCAGACACTGTCAACAGCTTGTTAAGGGTGAAATCGGCTCTGGCTTTCCTAAGAGGCTTAGCAAGTGAATGGCTCCTTACATCCACTTGGGAATTCACAAACAGTGGCATTTCTCTCTCATTAGAGCCAAATGTTTCTCCAGAAGCAAGGAGATTTCCCCAAATTGTTATTAATAACTAAAATATCATGGCAACAGTTTTGAACACCACAGCCGAAAACTTACATAATCAGCCTGTCCTTCAAAATTTTCCACCCTTCCTCATAACCAGTCTCAGATTCTCTCTCTTAATCATTCTTTTGAGTAAGGGGAACTATCTGGAAATTTCCAGGAACATCCCAACTTGTTATGATTTTATTCTTTTCTCTAAAGCTTTTATTCTTTTCTCTAAGTTCTCTTCCCCAAACAACTAAACGTGATTTGTTTTTCTATATCTTTATACTTTTCAGTTCAATACATTTGCAAATCCGAAAAAAAAAAAAATTCTAAGACTTTCAAGATCTTCTCCTCTTAAATGTCTACCAGTTCTTCAACATCTCCAAACCATGGCTGCCGGTCCTTTTCCAGTGGCTTTTTCTAGGAGGCTTTCCTCATTTTCTACCTCATTTCCTTTAAACACCACATGATTTCTGCTATGCTACAACTACATGCTTGCATTTTCTGATTTAGGACTGTTGACCAATGTAACATTTACTGCCCCTTCTCTCTCTCTCTCTCTCTCTCTTTCTCCCTTTTTTAAGGTTTTAATATTATCATAATGTATAAAAAGACTCAAGTTTGTCTCTTTTTAAACCCATTTCCTTCCTTAGTTTCCCGCCATGGGTTAGGAATCTACAACTCATTCTTTTTCCCATATTTGCAGCACTTTGTTAATCTGCTGTTTTACGTTTCTTCTCTCTTTCCCGAATCCTGGCACTCACCAAATTTCTATCACTTGGCCTCCCTTTATGTAGCTGCTTATCTTTCCCTTTAAGCATCTTAAAAAGTCCGTGTCTGAATCGTCTTCTCTAATCTCTACCACATTCCTAAAAAGGCCTCTTGTGATGGTGCGTTGAGAAGTCTACCAAAGCCCCTGAAGAGGCAGTGTTTAGAACAGGGGCTCTAAGGCTCCTGGGAGCCAGGCAGAAGTAATATGAACTGGGGCCTGCAGAAGAATTCATATCCCGCCTAAGTGGGAAATAAGCCTGGTTACTACCCAGCCTCAGATCAATTGTTGCCACGTGGGAAGGCCAGATCTGCAGAATTTCCCAATGAAGCCAAAAATCAGGACTTTTATATGAAAACCTATGAAATGTTGACTACTTAAACAAACAAACAAACAAAGGAATCTGAATCTGATCAAGTCTCCAGCTGTAACTATCAATTTACAGGAAATTTCTGCAACAGAAGAACATGGAAAACAGCACTGACGAATGTAGTCATCAGATTTTAGACTGTAGACAACCCTACAGGTCAAATAGTATTTTTTCAACAGTTTTTTTATAGCAATAGCAAGGATGAAAGAAAGCAGGAAGGAAATCAATAAATTAAATGGAATTTAAGGGAATATCAATTGTACTGTAAGGACCTTATTTGGAATTGTGCTTTGAATAAGTAAATTATTTTTTTTAATGACACAATTGGACAAATTAGGCCATATTAGGAGAAATGCTGTGATATTTCATGTTATTAAAGAATTATTATTTGTTGGCAATGATAATGATACTGCGGTTATTTTTCTCAATAAGTCACATTTTTAAATGTATTCTTTTAGTAACTTACATTTTAAAAACTTTTTATTTATAAATATTTCAAAGTTATAGAACAATTTCAAGAACAGTACAAAAAACCTCCTATATACACTCTACTCATATCTTCCTACCTACCTACCTACCTAATTTTCTCCTGAACCATTTGTAAGTTGCAGACATTATTCTCTTTTGCCCATACATACTTCAGAATTTATTGGCTAAGCAAAAGGGCTTTCTCTGAGTATCCTTGTCTTTTAGAGAATCATACTAAAATACTTAGAGATAAAATGATGTGATGTCTGGGATTTGCTTCAAAATAATACAGGAGAGGATTACATAAAACGAGGTTTGCCAGCCATTGAGAATTGTAGAAGCTGGGTTTCATGTAGAACATGGGGTTTCATTAAGCTGGCCCTTCCATTAAGGTTCAAGATTTTCATAATAAAGTTTTAAAAGATTATGTAAAGAAAGGCCTTAAAGTGACATGATATTAAGTGAATGCGAAGAAGATACAAAGTTGTCTACAAAATATTATCTCAAGTATTAAAAAAAAAATCACCATGCATAGATAAAAGATTGAAAGAATACATGCCAAAATGTCAACATTTCAAATTATTTCACAGTAGGTATATATTACTTTTATACTTAGAACAATATAAATATAATGAGAAGAATTTATGATTAGAAGCAATTAAAAAACTGGAAAATGGAAATATTGTAACTGGTTCAATTAAAATTGTTAACAAATAAAACACACATGTGGACTGGACTGGCCAACGGGCCCCCAATTTGCATTGAAAATTACATGAAATTCAACACTGAAAGTATGTCCACAAGTGAAGTTTTATCAGGACATAGCCACCGTCATTCATTTCTATATCTAATGCACGGCAGTGCATATTTTATTACTGTTATACTTAATATTATATATTATTAAATTTTGTCAAAAAAAAAAAAGCTTCTAGAGGGGCACCTGGGTGGCTCAGTTGATTGAGCATCCAACCTCGGCTCAGGTCATGATCTCTCGGTTTGTGAGTTTGAGCCCCTCAACGGGCTCTGTGCTGACAGCTCAGAGCCTGGAGCCTGCTTCGGATTCTGTGTCTCATTCTCTGTCTGCCCCTCCCCCATTCACACTCTGTTTCTCTCTGTCTCCCAAAAATAAATAAACGTAAAAAAATTTTTTTAAAAAAGCTCATTTGCTTTCTCTGTTGTTATATAAATACCTATGTGGTATCCCCAATTGTGCCTCAATCCACAAAACCTAAAATATTTACTATCTGTGCTTTAGGACTGGGCTTCCCTGTGACCTAAAAGAAGCGTATTGTAGAAACTGCACTGGACCAGGAGTCAAGCATGGCCTCTTAACTCTCCAAGTGACCTGGAGAAGTCACAACGTCTCTGGGCCACAGTTCTCTCAGTGACAAAAAAAAAGTGTGTCTAAGGTCCACACAGCAACTGAAGTCTGTGATTCACATTCGTGTAAGAGCTAAGCAAGAAGTACAGGGATGATGACTGCACTTAGTGGTGGCACACCAGCTGGTGTGGTCCTCCTACAGAGCAAGGGACTCCGTGAGAGTAACCACTGGCACTCAGATCAGGGTCTGGATAAACTGGTGAAGAACAAGGAAGGACAGGCTTTGGGGGGGGGGGGCTCCAAAAACAGAGCAGCATGCCTGTTATGAGCAATACGACTTCGGGAGACAGTTCCTAATATCTGTAGCTTAAATCAGGTATTTTGGATCTATCTCTCATCTGGGCTTTGTAGAAGATCACAACACAGTGAGAAGTCTGCTTATTTCATTTAAAATTCAATCCAGATCTAGCAGAGCAATGGGGGTGAGGGGGTGGGGGGCTCTCTGACATTCTCAGATGGAGAATAGAAGCCTTGGGATGGAGACTTCATAAAAATTCTGGGATAAATTACCCTTAAGGATGTCAGTCTGTAGGCTCTTTGTACTAACCAACATGGGACAATTAAGCCGCAAGGGCAACATCACCATGGAAGCCAGACAGAACATCATGGTGCCAGTCCCTATACCGCAAGCCTGCAGCCTGCATTTTAGACTTCTTTTTCTAGTTGCACACCTGCTCCGCTCTTTGGCCCTTGGACCCTGCACCCCCAGCTCCAGTGTAGGCAAAGCAGCATCTCCTTTTGTTTACCTGCGGCCTCCTGACTGCTCCCTTTGTCTCCTCCTATTTCCTCTGCCCCCACCAGTCCCTCTGCAGCCCTCTCAAGTCTGCAGTCCCCTCTATCACCCCATTTCGCCTCCTAAATGACCACCCCATTCTCTTCCACATCATTTCCGCAATAGCCTGCAGTTTCTAGAGAATCCTTCAGTGATGTAGCCCCTCTCTTTCCCTACTAAAGTTTCCCCTCTTCCCTTCCACAGCTCAAGAAACAAGAGAAAAGGGGGAAAAAATTACAAGGGCACTGCCCTTCTGGGATTTAACCACATTCTCAGCTGGTGGCTTTTGTTTTCTCGTCTCACTGGCTTGTAAGGCCCTCGGGGCAGGCACTCCGCACGTCATGCTCCGCGCTGGGGAAGATGGGCAGGACTGTTAGGCCTTAATTAGAGCAAGGCCTCAGTCAGGGTAGAACATTTTAGCAGGAAAAAGGAAAAAGGAATTTCAAAATATCCACTTGGCAGCAATGACCACAGGGGAAGGAAGAGGTTTATTGTTTTATATAAGGAAAATCACGAAAGCTCTCACAGCTTTTCATGAACACAGAAATAATATTTACACTGGCAATTTTAAAACAAAACAGAACCAGAAAACAAACTCCCTCTGCAGGCCAAGTGTAGTGAGTGTAGACCCAAGTGCTAGTCTTGAACCCTAAGCAGGAAGCTGCAGAAGCAAGGAAAACATTAAGGGAAAGGATGCAAAATGAGTTACAAGATCAAAAGAACACTTTTCTGGTCAATGAGACATTGAGGCCATAGCAGAGCCACACTGAGATCACCTAACAGAGACATGAGCTTTGGCAACTGGTCTTTGATATACCTGTTACCCGTCAAGCCTTTTTGCAGGACAGACAGCAGGGAGACCCCCACTGTCAGACAGGGAAGGTAAAAAGGCAGAAGCATCTTGCCTGCATCACAAATTCAAATTTTTGCATTCAAGGGCCTCTCAACTTAACATCTGCTCATGAATGCAAAAGAGTGGCAGCCGTTGTTGAAGTCACCTGGCAAATGTAGGCAGACCAGCTTGGAGCAGGGCAGCCAGACATACGGTGGCTTATTAGGAGCCAAGACATCTTGGGAAGGTGATGAGGATGAGATATAGAGTCCCAGGAAGAAGCCCCCCTGCCATCAGCTGAAATGCCCCCAAACTGAAGGCTGGCCTCCAAGGTAATGGTATAAAAGGCCACTAAGAGAACAGCATGTCATTCATTTCTTTCTGGAACAGACAGGACACACAATTGTGCCTGTCCATACAATGCGCTAGCCTTGTGTAGGAACCTGGATGCAAGTTTCCTGGGATATTTCATGTCACATTCCATTCTGCCTGGGTTGGAGCGGTGTCTCTCACACAGTACATGCTCAACAAGTGATGCTCGAGGAAGTGAAGCCCACTCCCGCACTCGTGGGCAAGACTCTACCACAAAGGTTTAGAACAGTCTTCAGGCAGTGGAAAGTTTCACGAGCCAGTCAAAACCAAACAAAGTGTAAGGAGTCAGCCAGGCCACCTCTAACTTGTGATAAGCAAAACCCACTAGGGATGCTCAGTCGGTTGAACGTCTGACTATTGATTTCCTGGTCTGGTCATGATCTCATTGTCATGAGTTCGAGCCCCGAGTCAGGCTTGCACTGACAGTGCAGAGGCTGCTTGGGATTCTGTCTCCCTCTCTCTTTGTCCCTCCCTGCTTGCTCTCTGTCTCTCTCTCAAAATAAATAAAAATAAAAACTTAAAAAAAAACCCCACTATATTGTAAATCAATCTTAGAAGATGCCTCTGACACATTCTGAAGGCTTCATAGGGTCTTATGGTTTCTAACTTATACAGCAAAGCTATCCCTTTGTTCTCAGAGCTTCATCAGCAGGCCAACCTAAAAGGCATAAAAGAGTCGAGGTTCTTAAAAAGAATTTCTTTAGTATTAATTGCTCAAATAGAGAAACACCACACCAAGGAGTGAGGTCCTTAGAAAGCCATTGTTGGGCAAAGTGACCTGTAGAACTAAAGTGTTTTAGGCACTAGAGCACAAAGACAATTTATTGGCGGTATGGGACTGATCCTTCCACCATGTGCTTTTGAAAAAGTGAAAGGAAACGACTGTCTCAATGTTTTGGCATGTATTTACTTTCCGGAGTTCTTACAAAAAACAAAGCTCTGAGAATCTTTTCTGCTGGGGATTTCTGGGGTGAGCGCTAAATCTATGCCAGCCTTTCATCACTACCACGGCACCTTGTTAGGTGGTTTCAGGTTGGGACTGGGTCACAGGTAGTGACTTCGCTGGCACTGCATCCTGGGAATTTGACCAAGACCAGCCACCTACCTACATAAGAGGAAGCTGACCTATGTAAGGCCGAACCTGCAAAGTCGTCAGACCTGGCCTGTTAGAGCAGCAGCTCCACAAAGAAAGGAGTTTGCAGTCTGAGCATGAGCCTCCTCTGCCTCATAATGGTACCCTTAGAACATCACCTGGCTGGGTCCATTTCACCCTGCAGGCAGGTCTCAGCCTACATGCCACCTCTTCAGGAAGGCTTTTCCTGGCCAATCATTCGAAAGTGGCTCTCTTCCTCCCAAGATACCATTCTTGCTCTCTCTTTTTTTTTAAGTTTGTTTCTTTATTTTGAGAAAGAGAGAGAGAGAGAGAGAGAGTGAGAGAGGGAGAGTGTGTGTGTGTGTGTGTGTGTGTGTGTGTGTGTGTAAGCCGGGGAGGGGCAGAGAGAGAGGGAAAGAGAGAATCCCAAGCAGGTGCCCTGCTGTCAGCACAGAGCCCAAAATGGGGCTCAATCCCATGAACTGTGAGATCGTGGCCTGAGCCAAAATCAAGAGTCAGACACTTAACCAACTGAGCCACCCAGGAGTCCTTCACTCTTGCTTTTTAAATTTCTATTTTTCTCCTTTGTGCTTGTCTACCTTTAATTGTTTACATATTTATTTTTGAGCTCCCCACCCCCACCATTCCTCTCCATTGGAGGCAGGTCCATAAGAAGCAGGCCCTGATCTCTTGTTCATTACTGTATTTCCAGCCTTTGGAAAATGCCTGGCTTGTAGTAGGTGCTCAATAAATTTGTCAAATGTTTCATTACCAACAAAGCTGTTAAGAACAGCATTTCCCCTGGAAGGGAGCTGTTAGAATGAATGACATGGTTGTAGGAACTCAAAGGCTTCAGCAGGATTTAGTATTAAAGATATAAGTGCTAGATGTTTTTTCTTGATCCTCCTTCCCCTATCAACCAGCTCTAAAACAGGGTCTGGCTACCAGTCTTTTTACGGGGGGATCCACAGAACTAGTTGAGGTAGATCAAGCTCACTCTAGTAGCAAGAGATGCAACCGTGGTCGTCTCACTGAGTTAAAGCTTGGAAAAACATTTCCTATTCTCCAAAGAAAAAGAGTAGAGAACTGGAGACTATAAATCATTCAGGTAGAAAACCACAGATTTGCTCATTTTGTTTTGGTGAGAACAAAGGCAGTTGTTTGCACATTCTTCTTGTCGCACCTGCTCTGGCCTGCCCGGTATAAACACCTTAGCCAAAAGTGTGAATGGGTTAAGCATAGCCTTTTAGGCAATGAGAGGGTGTAAATGCCATCTCTGCAATCATCGGGAAGTGTTTTTGGCTAGACTAGGAGATCCAATAATAATTGTAAATGGGTAAGTTTAGAAAAGCTTTGTGCCTTGTAAATATTTCTGTGAAATATGAAGGCAAAGCATTAAGGCGAAACACAACAAAGTAATAAATAATAATTATTCTTCCATTCGCTGGTCTATTTATTAGAATGACAATGGTACAATATACTTCCCAACAGTCTTACTTGGGTTTCAACCTCCTTGAAATGTGTTTAAAATTCTTTTCGGCAAGACCAAGAGCACCATAAATGAATAATGCCACAAAAAATCATTAGGTATGAAAATCTACAAGATGACGCAACCACGCTTGAGTTAACAATAAAAGGACCAACATTTTATAAAGAAGAAATACACTGTTGAATCTATCAGGCATTCGTTTTTATGGTAAAACAATTCCATTGCATCCATCTAACCTTGAGATTAAGATTCAAATAGGTTCAAAATGATTAATTTGTACCAGCCTATCAAAATGGAAGACGTTGTAGTTGTAATCTTTCTGAATAGCAATAGTGTTTTAATTACAAATGCCTGGCTCATTATTTGCTCGAGAGCGAATGACAATTAGCTTGATTCTACTGCAACTGTTAATGCTCCTGGTACTAAAATAAATAGGCAATACTGAATCAGGTGTCCTACATTTCCCTTCATTTTATGATCTTCTGATTGATGCTATATTCAAAATGTACTTAGTCATTTTAAGTCACAGGCAAGAAGGAAAATGGCTCCCGAACAGCCAAAAAAAAAAAAAAAGGTATTGCAGGAAGGATATTTCATGGCAAGCCCAAAGAACGAAATCACTATGAGGTGAATCATGTTCTAATATCATTGAGCCAGAGAAAGACTCCAAGCAAAATATTCAAGTTGGCCTCAAAACAACACAACAACAACAGCAGCAACAAACCTTTAGCCCATTAGAGGTTTGGTTTTACAGACAGTGCTTTGGAATATCGGGCAAACTGCTAGAATAAAGCAGCTATTTACACAGAGGGTTCTGAGTCTCAATGTTCTTCACACTGGAGTAAACCTCAGAGAGGTTTCAGGTTTGCCAGTATCTTCCTATTAATACATCTATAAAGACGTTTCCACAAAGGCTCGATGTGCACTTATCATTGGGGGGGTGGGCTTGGGTCTCGGTCCCTCTCTACCCAGAGCTCTGAGGTTACCGATGGAGGGATCGGGGAAAACAAGGGCATAAGCATTTTCTGATTCTCAGAATTTCTGAGATGCCTTTTGTTTCAGGGGCGCTGGTGAACCAGTGATAATGAAACTACACCTTTGTACACAAACCTTGACCAGCATTCTGGAGCACGTTACAAAGAAAAACCTTAATTTTTGAAAGTACTGAGCACAAAGGAGGGGAAAAAAAAGCTCTCCCTGTGCAAGCTTTCTCTATATGTGTAGAAATATGGCTTAATTTTTAAGGCTTGAAGACCGTATTTAAAAACGTCTAAAACCAGTGCAGACTCTATATGGGAGGAAAAAAGAACTGTACAGTTTTCATTAACCATTTGTTTCTTTTTTTAAGACATTCTTTTGCATATCAGTTATTGCATTTTTAAATAAGATTTGGTTACCAAGGAAACAGGTTCTGGCCCAGTGTTAAGTTGAAACTAAAATATATTTCGGAAGTTAAGCTCAAAGGAAAGAGCCCATGAAATTATTTTGAAAAGTGGCAGAATTTGGTACTTACAGAACCATAGCTGTATGGTCTGCAATGAACCATTCTAGGGACTCTTTTTCTTTCAGTGAAGCTCTCTTTCTTCTAACAGGGCCATCTATATTTAATATCCACCACCCCCCTTTAAAAATTGTAACTCCTCATCTCTCCAAATAATAGATAAACCAATAGTATATTTGTTCCTGTATATTATCTAAAATGGATTTTGGAAGCATGTAAGTTTTTATTTTCATCTTTCATATAACACGTTTAAAGACCGCTTCTTAAAATTTAAATATTTTAAATGTTTCTTATTAAGCTTGTTTGCGCTCTTTAAAATTATCTCAAGAAAACCATTTATTTTTAGTTTCAAGCTAAAATGGAGCTGAATCAACAGACTTTTCAAAAAATTCTTTTGTTGTCTAATGGCGCCACACCTATCATATATACATAATTTTTTTAAAAGGAATCAGCTCACTTTTATAGCAGAATCATTTTGTAAGTTTAGCAAAGCTATACATTGATATAGTATCTGAATAGGAAAGCCTATCCAATTTAATACCCTCCCTCCAAAAAATTACAGCTGTCTTATTTAATTTTCATTATGAAAGTCATATTTTAATCCCTCTAATATTCTTGCTGCATGGCTTAAAAAAATCTATAAAACATGCAAATTTCGACCTACCTGTGTGTATCACTTAATGCAGTGCTAGCATGACAAGACACTCAGCCATTTTTATGTAAAGCGATGGAGACCAACTGATTTCTCCGTCTTCTTGCTCACAAGTTTTAGATGCAATTGTCACACACACAAAAAAATCATACGCAGAACAGCTTGAATGTACTGTGATCACGAGAACTGAATTTATCAACAGGAAAATAGGATTGAAAAAAGAAGTTTCTCTTCCAAGGTTTCTCTGAGGCTGCAACCAAGGAGGTGGTGTGCTGAATTCTTTTCCCCTTCCTCCTCTGAGAGTTCAAAGCCCGGAGCTGACCACTGCAAAGGCCACTGTCACATTTGCTGAAAATCAAACCACTGATACCAGCACTGAAAATACAAATTTGAGAACCAACTTGTGTGCACACCATGGAGTGCACACGAGTTAAAAATAGATTCCACCTTGCCTCCTACCTGCATAATAAATATGTAAGTTTCAAGTGTTTAATTTGATATTCACATTAATTAACAATACAACATACATTATTTAAAAGACAGCAAAGGCAAGAAGAAAGGAGAGACACCATCTGGTAGCAGAGTTTTGTTGTTGTTTTTGTTTTTAGGGTTTTTTTTTTTTTTTTGGCTTTGTTAAAAAAAAAAAGGTAAAATCCTATTTTGAACGTGATGAAAAGCAAACATCCAGAGGCAAATGAATCGGAACTGAAAGGTGATGTTGAAATATCTAAGGCTGTAATGAGGCAAAAACAAGTCTTCGCTACCAGATGATATGGCATACCGAGCATTTACATACTCACATCTGAAATACTAGGCAACGTGTAATGAATTCTATACACAGCATGCACACACAGCAAAAGCACGGCTAATCCTGCCTGCCATCTTAGGCTCGCAGAAGCAAGATACGCACTGCATGCAGACACGAGCACTGGGGAAGGAGGAGGCAGGGGACAGCTCACCTTAAATGCAGTATCTGATTAATGTTGTAAGTGACATTGCATATCAGCCTCAGAGTCTTGGTTCAACTGGGTAGGAGGGAACAAAGAAAAATGTCATCAACTGGTGATGCAAGATGAGCCCAATCACTAAACACTGTTTAGCAAACTCCAAATTCTGCAACCAGACAGTAGAAGGCATTTCGTACACTTAAGCAGAGCTGCTGCACAATGCATGTGTCCTTTTGCTTCTGAGAATCAAACAATCCTTTTGCTAATGAAGAAAATAAGCCGGAATGAATACTGTCATACCTTCTTCTTGAAGAAAGCTTTCAATACAGTATGTATCTGGTTTGGGGTGCATTTGATAGACTATTAATTTCATAGAATTGCTAACAACAACAACAAAAATCCAAAACTATTAAGCTATTGTGAAGTAAAAAAATAATATTATACAGGGTATAGCATTTCTAGATTATTTTTCAAATCCTAAACGGTGCCGGCAGGCTTACAGAAGAATGCATGATCGGGCTGTCTGTATCGGTGCTATAACCTCTAACCACAAGCCGTGTAAATGTATCCTGCTGAATATATCTGCAGTACAGAGCGGCAGATACCTCCTCCGTTGGAATTGTATTAAAATGTGAATGAATTTGCTTAAACTTAGAAGCAAATAAAATCAGCACAGAAAAATAAATTGATGCTGAATTCCTTTGGATGTACGGTATAGCTGATCATCATGAACGATAAAAGCCATCCTTAGGATACTGACCTAAATAATGTTAAGACCTGCACCAGCGTACTTACCGCATTTGCTCAGAACATAGAACACGCAAAATGATTTTTGTCCTCCCTCCCTCTCCAGAAGCTAAACTGTAAAGTAACGAGGCATTGGCAGGGATATCCAAAGGCTATATGTGTATATATTGTACATGCTGTCAGAGAAGAAATGGTGTTGTGCTGAGATGTGATGTTTCTTTGTTTTACTTTGAGGCTTATCTTAGCTATGCTTGCACGATGACATTGACATCATGGAGGTCAGGGCTGACACTGGGGTGCCATCCGTTTTATGAGTGAAATGTTTTCCGAAAATTAAATCTCATCTACTCAAACACCAAATTTCATGTCTTCTTCAATACCACCTCCCTACCCCCACTGTTCAAGATTGATGGGATCTAGTTTGGCTGTGTGTAATAAATTGGAATTGCCTTCTGTAGAGACTCCAATACATAATTGTAGGAATTAATTTTTTAAACAAAAAACCTTTAAGAATTCTTATGCATCCCCTTTCAATCCTTTCTATCAACACACACACACACACACACACACACACACACACAATTGAAGCTCAAATTGCAGTGAAACGTTTAACATGTGGAACAAAAAATGTGGAAAGAGCTGCTTATTCAGGATTTTGAAGAAATGCCTAATAAGCAAATACTGTTTAGCTACAAAACCAGTGTCACCATGTCCCCAAAGAGAGGAAAACAGCATAGCTTGCTAGAAAAATTTCCTCCAGAAACTGCCGGCAGGTAAAAAACAGAAAAGCATTTCTTTTACCATGCTGTATAAAACAAGAAGTCTTTTATTTTTAAGAAAATAGAACAGATTCTTTTCCACTTTCTTCGGCTACAAAGAAACCATACCCACCCCCACCCTTAGATCCTGGACATAAGCCAACATTTTTATAAAATGCTATGAGCCTTATTTTGAATATATATTTACGTTTTTCTTCTTATCTCTCCAAAATTCTTTAATTGTCTTGTTGTGTCACTGAATATACTAATGCTAATTAATTTTAACACGTGCAAAAATGAATTCATATTTTCTGGGGTTTCTAGTTTCCTAGCGCCTCGATCTTCTATAAGGACTGGCTAAAAATAGTCAGGTTAGCAAAATATTCAAGTTCCCCAGAATTTTTTTAAAGGAGAAATTGTATTCAAGCATCTTAACTTAGGTGCTAGGTTTCACAACTGGATCTTTTGTTTCTAGCTTTCATTCTATCTCGTTTCCCAGAACCCAAGTGATTTTCAGCTCAATGTGTGGAAAGCACCCAGCCCATCTCTATCCCATACACTTTAAAGTCTCTGAGCTGGGCCGTCCAGATGGTCGCTCATACCTGAACCACACCGAATCCTCTTCTCTTTGAAGCACATCTCTCCCCCACAACTACTCCAGAAATAAACGTGGCTCTGACAGAAACAGTAGCTCCTGGTCTAACACCAGTGGTGGAGCCATCTTCCCCACCCCCACAACATTGCTCTATGAGCTCTGGTTAGCATTGACAGCGACAGAAAATTAGAATGGAGTGTCCTTAGGCTAATTCCTCCTTTACCATGAGGGTCAAGAATTAGAGAGACTCTCAGGCTGAGTTACAAGGTACCAATTTAATATACGGTCATCTAGAAAGCAGGGTCCTCACGGTGGGGTCAGAAGAGGTAGAAGTGAACACCTAGACATTTGGTGCTGTTAGCGTCTGTTCAGCTCTTCCCTAGTAATAACATCAGAAAGCTAGACGATCATGTTAAAATACTCACAAATTATTATCATGTAGGCTAGATATACACCACATTGAATCAACTGTGACCACATAGAACTAAGTCGCTGCCTCCTCTGCCTGGGATAATAAATGACAGTGACAAGGACAGTAATCCGCATCATGCTCCCATGAGATGAGCAAATAGTGTTATGTCCTCACAGGGGCAGGGTGGTGAATGTGGTCAGGTCCCCTACTGATACTCTTAAACCTGATGCCAGGGCAAGCGGTTTCCAAACCTCCCAGTGGGTTCCCTTTCCCCCTCTGTCAAAATGAGCCTAAAAGCCACATATTGGTTTATTCTGTGATATTCTAAATATGCGCAATGAGCAAACTTGGCCCGTTTACCAAACCTGCTTGGGTTAAACAAATCTGAATTGTAGTTAAAAGCATTCAGATTGATGAGCTTGTTTAGGCAGACATTCTCGACTAGTAAATCCTGTTTTGCACTTAAAAAAAAAAACAACAAAAAAACAAAACCACGCTCATGCCTGAATTACTTAGGCTTTGTCATGATTACAAGTGGCAAGGGTATGTGTTCACTTATGATTTTTAGAAATAGCATGCTCCTCATCAACATCCTCGGGGCACATACACAAATATTAATTTAAAAGACAAATCCCTTTGGGGCGCCTGGGTGACTCAGTCAGGTAAGCGTCTGACTTTGGCTCAGGCCATGATCTCACGGTTCATGGGTTCAAGCCCCGTGTCGGGCTCTGTGCTGACAGCTCGGAGCTCGGAGCCTGGAGCCTGCTTCAGATTCTAGGTCTCCCTCTCTCTCTGCCCCTCCCCCGCCCGTGCTCTGTCTCTCTCTCAAAAATAAAATAAACATAAATAAATAAATAAATAAATAAATAAATAAATGACAAATCCCTTTTGCGTGATAAAAATTTTAACCTATTTCTGCCACTCTGAGGAGTCAAGTATAAGGAGTCCTAAACAGCCTGGCAGGAACAGGACAGAGATGGACAGAGACAGCAGTGAGGGGTGTGCCTTTCACTTTGATTAATGTTCTTCCTTGCCCACGGTCTCGTTGCTCTGCAGTCTTAGCTCATTTTATTTTCAGTCCTGCGGGTTAAAGTTAAATTGCATGGCTTATGCAAAGTACATAATTCAAGTATGAACAAAGCTTGACTCTGTATATTTAAAAAAAAAAAAAAAAAGGAAAGTCAGGGCACTGAGTCCCAGAGGAAACCTTGGTTTATAAACATTTGGATTGGTTTGCACTATGTTACTACATTCACTGCATTAAAAATTACAGCTGGTTTCCATTTACACCTAATATGGACATTCAAAGTTCTGGGTAAATTTGTTACCAGGTAAGGCCATTCTAAATCTAAATTTTTGCAAACGAAGTGTTCAGCAAATTCAACATTTTTGTTTAAATTCTTAGCATTAAAAAGTTTAAAAAGTTTTATGAGGTTATTACATCGGTCTATAATGTATTTAGTCCTGGAAACAACATGGTGACTTAATTTGTCAAGGACTAAAAGTGGCTTTGGATGATATTTTTACTTAAAATTTTTTGAAAGTCTGGTGCTATTTTGAACATCTATATCTTGCCTACGGAGCTGGGCAGGAACTTCTGTTTCCTATCTTAATCAGAGCTAAGTCTATAATAGCTACCATTTATTGAGAACCTACTACATACTCAATATTTGGCTATATTATATTATTTAATTCTAACCCAAAAGGCTTCAAGGTGAGTATTAGTTATTATCAACTTTGGCTGAGGACATAATTGGGATTTCTAGTTACATGGGAAATAGCAGAGTTAGGATTCAAATCTAAGTCTGACCAATTCCAGAGTCTAGGTCTTTCCACCAATCTTCAGAGGATAAAACCTCCTCCATCCACATTCTGTCCTGATGTAGGAAACTTCTTCCTGTCAGAATCCTGGTAGATGGAATCCCCACTCTCTGAAGCCAGGACTAATTCTGTTTATAAGAACCAGCCTTAATTTCCCAGGCCCTGGGAACTGTGGGTACCTAGGACACCATCAACTGGAGACAGCCTGGACCAGCAGGTGGAAAAGAAAATAAAAGGAGGAATTCATTAGACCAGGTTGAAAAGTTAAGAGTAGAGAGCAGATTAACAATTTTGGTCAGTGATGTGTTGTAATTTGGAAAAGCTTTATAAGACAAAGTAAGTGGGAAAGCTCACATTTCCATCTGAGCAAAAGCCTTCACTAGGTGTCTTTTCATGTTACAGATGAGGAAACTGAGGCTGAGAGGAATCCAGTCACTTGCCCAAGATCACACATTTAATAAGTTAGCCCATTTGTTATATTAAAAAGTATATCTTGTTTCCTTTTGTACCTAATAGATTCAGCATGTGAGAGTAAATTTGTTATCAGGTTGTTAGAGTGTTCTAATCTAAATTTTCAGTTAAAGAAAAATCAGTGTAGCAATCAAGACTAACCAGGTTCCCACTTATGAATAGTATTTTTGTCTTGAACAAATAAACTAAATTGGTATTATGAGTTCCTTCCTCAACATATATTGAAAATGGATTTTTCAAAAGTCTAACTTTTGAGTAAGAGATTTTCCTCAACCATGGTTAGTGTTTCAAATGCATGATTTTAATGATTAACTCTCTCTGTTAGCATCTGTACATTTTGCTCTAAGATCCCTTTCGGCTCCGAAGTTTGTAATTCTAAAAAATCTAGCCCAGCTTGCTTTCCAGGTCGATCTAGGCCAAGAGCTAGACTCCAAGTCTCCTGCCTCCTGGTTATGTGGCCAGCTGACTATCTTGCTCGTTGGCAGTAATTTTATATGCCAACCAGATGGCTCTCAAAGGGGGCTTTCTAATCAGCTCCACTCTGCCTGGGAATATGAGAGGAGGATTATGTTGCTTGGTGCTCATGAGGCAGTAGAATGAATGGTTGAGTAGACGGACAGGACTGAGGAATCTGAATTCTGGGAAGCCTCCAATTCTTAGACATGAGTTTTCTTACTTCTATCCATTAGGATCTGTGTAAGATGTGGGAACGGAGTACATACTTGATGGCAAAGATGAGGCAGCAAACCATGGGGACCAAACTGAGGTTATCTTCTAGGAAAGACCTGGGGGAGACGGGAAATGGAACCGTGCGGTTTTCAACAGAGAAAAACTGGTGAGTGACTTAGGGTTGGGAGGGAGACTCTGACCGACAACATTCTGCCCCACTTCAATCCAGCTCTCCTGTGGGACTATCCTCCATACTCCTCACCCCTGTTTTGATATCACTACCTCAACGTTAGCAGCAGAATAGTTCCTGCTTTTCTCAGGGCATTTGCAACATGGCACTAAAGGAAAGAACAACAAGGTTTTACTAGATCCTGAATTGGCAAGACACAGATTCAGTAAGATGGCTGAGTTTCTTCTTTCTTGAGAGACTGGCAAGTAGGGTGAAGAGGGAGGGTGAGGATGTAAACTAGGGTGGAGGAGGAAGAATTCTCACAGATTGGTAAAAGCCACCCTTTGTGAGAACTTAATCCTCTCCTAATATCTTCCCTTCATCCTGGGCAGCAAATACTCCAAGACTCAACCTGGGAACAAAGCCATTTGTCTTCTCTTCTTTCAGATAAAGACATGGCTCAGAAAGGCCATAACCATGCACCTCATCTCACCAGAGCAGCTTTAACAAACCTCAGTGAATCTTCACTTCCTTCGGACTGAAGATAAAGGCAGAATAAGTTTTTGTTGATTGAATTATCTACCTTTAATCACGTCTCTGGCTTGCTTCCTGCAAGATCTGTGTATCTCCCACGGCACCCAGAGCGTTGTCTGACGCAGTGAAGGGGGCTCATATGGGTATGCTCTTCACTGACCAACACCAACTTGGGAGTTCCCTCTCTGCTCCCATCACTACCAGTGGAATCTTTAGCTTTGTCTCATGAAGCCATTTCCCAAAATAGGGGAACTTGCTCCATGAATTAAGGAATGGACCTAGGGGCTGAAAATATCTATGGAAGTCTTTCAAGTACTTAATCACTTGTTTCCCAAAGGGAGTCACAAATTGTCTGGCAAGCAGACCACAGGCTTTGTTTAAATCTGTACCTCCCAGAACAGAAAAAGGGAGACAGAAATAAGAATGGTCTGACAGCAATACCATTGCCTCCAAATTGTGCCTCAACCTTTCCTGGGTCCTCAGCGTCAGAACATGTTTCGTAGAACTATAGGATGGGCAAGGCAGTTTGCAAGATGCCATCTCAACCCTCTCTTTGAGGTGGAAAAAAAATCATGTTCAAAGAGAGTATTATATCTGAAGACCTCAGCAAACAGGATAAAAGCCCTATTCCTTAATTTCTAGTACTCTGCCCTTTGTAATGCAACACACTGGCTCAATTAAAGTTCCAGGCTTTCATTTAAATAGGTACTTATTGGGGCGCCTGGGTGGCTCAGTCGGTTGAGCGTCCAACTTCGGCTTATCTCATGGTTCAGGGGTTTGGGCCCCGTATTGGGCTCTGTGCAGACAGCTCAGAGCCTGGAGCCTACTGCGGATTCTGTGTCTTCCTCTCTCTCTGCCTTACCCTGCTTGCACTATGTCTCTCTCTCAAAAAATAAGCAAACATTAAAAAAATTAAGAAATAAATAAATAGGTACTTATTAAATGGTTATAGAAAAGCAAATTAATGAAGAGATTCTGGTAAGACAGCTATAACTTATTTCTCAATTCCTCTCACAAGGAAATGTTATAGTATACTTGTTTAATTTTTTTTAAAGCTCAACTAAATATAATTTTAAGCAAAATAGTAAATGTTGGCCAAAATATCACCTGAGACGAAGGGTCACTTCAGAAGTATCAGAGAAGTAGGTTTGATTGCCATTTAAGTCAATCAGATTAAGTTTAGCCAGCTGAAGTAGGCTTTATCCTATTTGGTTTGCAAAAAAGAAATCTCATGAGTTAGCATGAGCAGCTAAAAATAAGTTGCAGGTTTCATTTTCCGTTGTTCAGTATGGTTTTGAAACCAAAAGGTGCAGAGCTAGGAGATTCACCAACGCCTACTGAAAATCAACAATTCAAACTGACACCTTTCTAGCACACTGCCCTGAACTATGGGCCAAAGCCAGGCCCAAGAAAGGTGCACCTATGTCCCTCTCACCATGGTCCCTGGAGATGAATCTCCATAATAACACACGGCAGGAAGTTGGGGGCTGAGGCTCATCCTAAGGGACAGTGGCTTATGTCTGAGTGTATTGTCATATCTGGACAGGATGCCACATAATCCGTCCCATATGCTCAGCTTCAATCTTAGGTGATGCTGGGGACCCCTCAGCAAAGCAAGGGAGTAAATAATGCTAGCATTTCATTAAGATGGGGACCTGAAGGTAGTGAGCTCAGCAAGTACCCCTTGACCTAAATGCCCATGGCCTTGTGCAATTCCATTCTGTAAACCCAAGCAGCTCATGAGAAGCTTAATTTCAAAACTGCCTTTCCAGGGCCAAATCTGGCAAAAAGGTGTTTGACAGAGGCATACATCTTCAAAGGGAAGACAGCCATCTCACGCTGTAGCATTCAGCTGTGGCACAAGGCTCAGAGAGAGCAGTGTAGCTATAAGAAAGCCCTCCGCTGAATGAGATTGAAAGGGGGCAAAGAAGGGTTAATCTCCTTCCATTAGAGGAGGGTCCATTTGGTGAAGGTGAAGAGAATAATCTGTATGAAGAGCAGAGAAGACAAAGAGCCATTCCAGAAAAGAAATCACCGTGCAGGGGCAAGAAGGATGATTTGTCCTAGATTTTCATCGTGAGACCATTTCTTAGATCTCTGAGTCTTTACCTCGCTTTGAAGTCACAAGTCTCAGGGAGGGGAAAGGGGGCATATTCACACTCTCTGTGCTGGAATACTTGAGCTTTATTCCATCTGAGATGGGCTGTCTCTGAAAAGCAGAGGGCGAGGCCTTAGAAGGCTACCCGTAAATCAGAAAGTGGCAAAATAAACAATAGGAGTTGTTCGTAAAAGAGAGGCCAGTGGCTGAATCCCCCTTTTCTGGGGTGGGGAACACTCTCCCCCTTTTTTTTTTAGCTTCAAAAGAGTTTTTAGAAATTGCTTTTAACAACATTTTTGGAAATAGATTAAGAATCACAAAACACGGAAAAAATAGTAGAGTAACTAAACAACTTCATCTGGCTTCCCCCAATGATAATATCATCGACTAGCCTAGCACACTGTCTAAACCAAGAAGCTGACATTGGTATAATACTATTGACTCAGGTAAGGACATTATTTGGATTTCACCAGTTTTTGTATGGGTGTGTGTGTGTGTGTGTGTGTGTGCGCGCGTGTGTGTTTCTATGAAATTTTATCACATGCTATTGATTGGAATAGCCATCATCACAACCAAGATACAGAACTATTCCATCACCACAAAAAAAAAACCTCCCCCCAAAAGAAACAACCCGTGCTAACCTTCTTAGAATCACACTTTCTTAGGTCATTAAGTCATTTACGCTTTCTTTCAACCTCTGGCACTGATCTATTCTCAATCATTACAATTTTGTCTCTTTGAGTTTGTTATAAATGGAGTCATATAGTATATAACCCTTTGAGATTGGCATTCTTTCACCCAGCATAATGCCCTTAGATCCATTTAAGTTGTATGTAAAGAGTGTGTGCCTTTCCATTGCTGAATAGTTTTCCATGGTATGGATGTACCACGGTTTTGTTATCCATTGTCCCCTTGAAGGACGTCTGGCTGGTTTCCTGTTTTAAGCTATTAGAAATAAAACTGCCATGAATATTGGTATACAGTCTTTTGTGCTAGCATAAGTTTTCATTTCTCTTGTATAAACACTCAGGAGTGGGACTGTATGATATATGTATGTTTAACTTTATTAGAAACTGTTTTCCGGAGTGGCTATACCATTTATGGTCCGACCAGAGGTGCAAAAGCCATCCAATTTCTTCACCTCCTTGTCAATTTTTGGGAACATCAGAATTTGTTATTTTAGGCATTCTGATAGACGTGTAGGGATTCTTTCTGCTGGTCCGGTCAAGATGGCAGTCAATTGGGGGTGTCTTCAGAGCTTGGGTGCATTGCCTTCTGATATCTCTCACTGTTCCAGATTTCATAATGCTTGTCTACATAGCAGTTTGAGCTGTCTGGCATTTCAGTGATGGAAAATGGGGCTCTTGATATGTGGTGAGTCTTTAGGTTTGACCAGTTGCTCCTGACTACAATAGTAGGACATCACAGTCTGGGGATGCTGGGCTTCTTTGAGGCAGTACATCTTGGCCCAACAGGTAGACTTGATACCAATGACACTCTCCCAAGAGGTGATACGAAAGCCACGATATGGCAGCCATGGAGCAGAGACAGAATTTGCTTGGGCCAGGGTCGTCCAGCCGCTTTGGCCAGAGACTGTGTGAATGCTTTTTATTCTTAAAGTCAGCTACTCATTAGCAAGGTGTGTGGGGAGTAGACATGGAGTCAGCACAGACAGGGAAGAATGGGATCACCAGCAGCACTCGTCAGATCACAGACCCCACTGAACACTTTCTGCCCTTGGACTTCCTACTCTGTTGATAATCTCAGATTTGCCAGCAGCATGTGGGCACATTGTCTGGATGTCACAGAACTCCGACATCTACCTCCTGGGGGTTAGATCTAGAGGTACTGCTGTCACCACCACATGGACCTTCTTGGCCAAGGGATCCAGGTCTTGCCAGTAATTAGAACTCTATCTAAGCATCAGAAGGTGCTTCAGCCAAAGAAGTTGTAAAGGATGCCAGGGAGATGGGCTTTGCATAGACCCAACATCATAGTGATGACAACTGCTCCAGCCATGTCTGGGAAGTCACCTTCCATCTGTTGTACCCCTGAGTGAAGGGAGGTTGTAGAACTTCCCGGAATCCATACCCATCATCTACACGTTTGGACCAGAAGGCCAAGAATGAGAAGAGCAGTGATGCTATGTGGGAACAGCCAAGAGACCATGAAGACCCTTCACAGAAGCAGTAAAGCTTAGTGATCAGAGGCAAACTCCCTGGTGCCTCTGCGTTCTGGCTCTTGCACTTCACCTGGTGCAGTCACAGGCAGAAGATGTGGACTTGGCTGTGGAGGAATCTAAATAGTGATTTATAGAACCTAAACATGAACTAGGGACCATCTGGAACTGAGCTGTTTGTGGAGGCTGAGCATGAAAGCAAATGATATGATGGTGACTCCCCCAGAAGCTGGGGTGGTAGAATGAGAAAGGTCGGCCATATGCCATCAGGTGACCAACAGGTGTGGTCTGATGGGCTTGAGCAGGGTTATGCAGCAGGATGGATGCTCACACCTCCTTAGAAGGTGGTAAAAATTTTTTTTTAATTTGGTTGTTGTTTGTTTACTATGTTTTCTGCTCTAACAGAGAATTTCCCAGATTTCCCAATTTCAGGAGCCTCTTCTCTGACCCACTGCCCCTCCTTCAGCCAGGTGCTACTACTCACCTGCTGTCAGAAGGCAGCCCGGTGCACAGCACCTCTCAGATTTAAAAAGGCGGGCACATGGGGCGCCTGGGTGGTGCAGTCGGTTAAGCATCCGACTTCAGCCAGGTCATGATCTCGCGGTCCATGAGTTCGAGCCCCGCGTCAGGCTCTGGGCTGATGGCTCAGAGCCTGGAGCCTGTTTCCGATTCTGTGTCTCCCTCTCTCTCTGCCCTTCCCCCGTTCATGCTCTGTCTCTCTCTGTCCCCCAAAAAATAAATAAACGTTGAAAATAAATAAAAAAATAAAATAAAATAAAAAGGCAGGCACAGCTATGGACAGGTACCTCCCCAGACAGTGAAGTTATGTGATGGGACTCCATCCTTGAGAATGAGTCACACAGGTCCCCTCTAGCTCTGGCTTTGTCTTCTTTTGCAGTTAAGATCTGACTACAATATGAGTCTCTGCTCTTTTGCATTCTGACTCTGGACCCGGCCTCCTCTTCTGCTCTTGTGCGTGGCTCTGCGTGGCTGCCCATGTCCTCTTCGGTCCAGGTTCAGTGTTACCACTTCAGGGCTTAGGGCACACAGTGGCCTGGTCTCATTAGGTGACCAAGGTGGGCCCTTGGGCCCCTCACAGGGTCTGGGCTGCCCATACAGGTCCTGAGATATGGCCCTGCCTATAAGAAGGCAGATCAAAGTTTCCTGGTTGAGGCAGAGTCTCTCACATGAGGTGTCTATCTTCTCACTAGGGCCTTGTCTCTGCTACCCTGAGGTTGGGGAGATCTAGGCCCTGCTTCTACCCAAGTCCTTGTTTTACTGCTGCCACTGAATCTCTGGCTAACCCCCTGGAAGTAAATCATTCTGGGTCTCAGTTATCTCATATTTACAGTAAGGTTTCCCGATTCTCTAGCTGAAAATCTTTCAACTATACCATACCACAATTAAGAAAAAATCTAAACTTCAGAGGCCAAAAAAGGAGCCTTTAAGTTAAATTCTGGTTTAGATATACTATCTCAAGGCTCTCTGTTTTCTAATAAGTGTTTGCTGAAATGAATGTTTATTGAATTGAATGCAGCATATCAAGAGGCTTTAACGTGCATAAGGATTAGGAGGGTGTATTGAAAAGCATATTCCTAGGCCCTGTCCTTAGAGCTTCTGATGCCACTTGGGCCTAGGAGCATGCATTTTAACATGAGAAACTGAAGGGGACTTAGGTTTTGAAATAGACACTGGTGACTTTCTGGAGGCTAATTTACTGATGTGCATTAGGAAATTTAGAAACAGGTCATTTGACCTACTGATTCAATTCTAGGAATTTTCCCTAAGATGTCCACAAAAATTCATCCACAAGAATGTTTACAGATTGATAATAGCAGAGCATTACAGCCAATCAAAATGCCCATCAAAGGGGCGACTGGGTGACTCAGTCAGTTAAGCATCGGACTTCGGCTCAGGTCATGATCTCCCGGTTCCGTTTGTGGGCTTGAGTCCCGCATCTGGCTCTGTGCTGACAACTCAGAGCCTGGAGCCTGCTTCAGATTCTGTGTCTCCCTCTCTCTCTGCCCCTCCTCCATTCAGGCTCTGTCTCTCTCTCTCTCAAAAATAAGCATTTAAAAAAAATGCCCATCAAAAAAACCCAAAAAGGATAAATTAAGACATATCAATGCAAGGGAAACACAGACGTTAAAAATCAAAATTTCAGGGGTATGTGGGTGGCTCAGTCGGTTGAGTGTCCAACTTTGGCTCAGGTCACAATCTCACGGTTTGTGAGTTCAAGCCCCACTTTGGGCTAGCTGCTGACAGCTTGTCAGCAAAGAGCCTGTCAGGAAACACTGCCTCAGATCCTCTGTCTCCCTCTGTCTGCCTCTCCCTCACTTGTGCTCCTGCTCTCTCTCTCTCTCTCGAAAATAAATAAATAAATAAATAAATAAATAAATGAATAAATAAATAACATAACATAACATAACATAACATAACATAAAAAAAAATCAAATTTTCACAGGCCATTTAGTGACTTGGAGAAATACTTACAACATAATGGAAGTGAGGTAAGAAAAAACATAAAATACCATGTCAAATAATTTCTATATGTGAAAAACCGGAAAGAAATACATCAAAATGGTAATACAGAATTGTTACTTGTTTGTTGTATTACTGGAAGCTGTTGTTTTCTCCTTGATATTTTTCTGTATTTTCTATTTTTTGTATAGTAACTAGTTATGACTCTTTTTATCTGAAAAACAATGATAAGTATTTTAAAAGAAACAAAAAGGAATTCACCTCATGTAGGGTGAAAACGGAGGGAAGAGACTCCTCTTAGGAGTCCAGCCCAACCATGGCCTGGCTGCAGTAGAAGGACTCAGACTCTGGCTGGTGTCTGGGGTAAATTTCAAGCTACATTCTCTTTTGTGAAGTACCTTGGAATAGTTGATGCCAAGGAATTTGGATCAATGAGAAAATCCTTTCACTAGATACTGCTTTCCCCGCTACATTCCAAGATAACAGATGACAGGATCTGGGACATGGAGGGGAGTTCACAGTTTAAATGATACCTTCTTTACTGCTCTTGGGTTGAACTCATGCTTGTTGACTCTGTATAATCCCCCGCCCCATTAACACCAAACAGACAGACTGCACTCAGGCTTAGGGGCTTTGGGACAGGCGATGGACTCCATTCTCATTTGGGAGACACCACCCGACGTCAGTGCTTCTGTGGAGTGGTTTCAAAGCCTCCTGTGGTCAATGCACTGGGAGCCCCCTAAAATGCCAGGAAACACCATTTTTGTTTTTGGTTTTTTGGGTTTTTTTTGGCAGAGAGATAGCTCAAATCCATCCTGTCTCACAGATTTCAGTGACCCCCCCCCCCCCCCCCGGGTCAAACCTCTCTCTGAGTAACATTACAAGCCTCTTGGTTAGGCTTCTGGCCTATAGTCAAACCTTTCCGAATGACCTTGAAAATTTTATCCCACATGCTGTGGCTAGCTAGTGAGTGGTGCTAAGGATCTCAGATGAAAGTCAATTGAGAAAGACCAAAAAATGTTAAATGATGATACTTACAATATTAATACCAACAGTAAAAGTCAAAACACCAATGCTAACCATTATTATAATTATTTTCATCAGTATCTTGACTTGCTATACATTGTTCTAAGTTGCCCCAACCATTTTCCCCCCCAAACCATTTCATATATATTACTTTATTTATTCTGACAGAATCTCAGTTTTACATCCTTTAAAAATACCATTTTGGAGGCGGGAGGAAGCTTTCAAGTTCTGATGAAAAGCAGAGGCTTCTTGAGTTAAAAACAAAACCGTGAAGTCTTCAAGTATGGTGTTTTCCAACTTCGTTCTTGACAAGAAATCGGGGGATTTCAGCATGAGCAATTACAAAGCCCTATTACCATGAATTCTTAGCTTTGGTGAATATGACGTGGCCTTATTGCAAAATCCTCTAAGTGGAGTAAAAGAACATTCATAAATGCCGACCCAGTGTAAGAAGAGGGCTTGCATTTCTGTGCTATGAAAACTATAAAACCTCTGGGATTAAAAATAACCAACTGAGGGGCACCTGGGTGGCTCAGTTGGATGTCTGACTTCCACTCGGGTCATGATCTCACGGATCGAGCTCCACCACATCCGCCTCTACTATTGGCACAAAGCCCACTTCGGATCCTCTGTCCCTCCCCACCCCCCTGACCCTTCCCCCTCTCACACAGGCACATGCTCTCTCTCTGCCAAAAATAAACATTTAAAAATAAATAAATAGGGGCACCTGGATGGCTCAGTCAGTTAAACATCCCACTTCAACTCAGGTCATGATCTCACGGTTTTGTTCCTGAGTTCAAACCCCACGTCAGGCTCTGTGCCGACAGCTCAGAGCCTGGAGCCTGCTTCATTTCTGTGTCTCCCTCTCTCCCTGCCCCTCCCCCACTCACACGCTGTCTCTCTCTCTCAAAAAAATATAAGCATTAAAAATTAAAAAAATAAAACAAAAATAAAGTTAAAAAATAAAAATAATAAAAATAATCAACTGGTCTAGGCACTATCTATGTCAGCCTGCTGTGCACGTCCATGCCTGCTTATCACAGATTAATTGGTCCAGGCTAAGCTCTTTAGGTGACCTAAGCTCTGAAAAGACTACGGTGCCCCAAATTTTAATCATACCCCTCACGTGGAATAAACAGTTTTTTAAATAAGAAAATATAAAATTAAAGAGAAGTCTAATTTTTCCCATGATGTCTACTTTGACACTTTTTTGAAAATGTTGAAGATCAAAATATTTACCAAGTGTATACCTTGTCACCCCTGCCGTGTTGGTGTGTTTGTGAGGTCACTCAGCGTGCTGTAACAACACTGTGGAGGGGTCACGCTGACAGTATGAAATTTTGATATGGCGATTACACACCCCTCCCTTTCATGCTATCAATACAGGTAGACAGGAGTAATCAGGAGATTGACCCCAGCCCACCCCCTCCACACACACACTCATATGTCACTTCCTACGTACTTAGTGCTCTGAGAAGTCACTACCACATGGCGGTTGAAATTTATCAACTGGGACTGCTGAGTCTCCCAAGTAAATGGACCCTGACATCTTTCCTTCTTGAATGGCCTTTGGCCTTGCCCTTCCTGGCTGACTCCATTAGACAGGGGCTTCCAGCAACAGATCATCCCCACCTGGCTCTAGCTTTGGAAACCTAGCATTTGTTCTCAACTTACTCCTTTGGCTGCACCCTTCTAAGCAGGCCCATTCAACTTGGTCTTATCTTTAGCTTCCTCCACCAGCCCAGCCAGCTTTCAGTTCAGTAGATACTTCCAGGACAAACCCAAGGCACAGCAAATGAACTCTGAGAGACTGAAGCATTTTTGCAACAATTCAACTTACTCTACTCCACTTCTCCTTAGACCATTCCTGATGTGAGAGCACTGGGCAGCGGCAGAGGTGAGGCAGCAGTGATAGGAGACTAGGCCAGGCACCAGTCTCCATGAGAGCCCTAGAGGCTGTGTCAAACTGGCCAGTAGCTGCCTTACCACACAATGGACAATGTGTGCTCTTCAGGGTGTGGGTGTGGGCCTCAGAAATGTCAAGTCCAGGGGCAAAATACAATCAGAAACCAGGGTATCTAGCCAGATATTGACAACAGAACTACAGAACTATCTCAGGCAAAGACTCAGGCAAAGTCCATTTTTAGTACATGCCCTGCTGAAGCAAGCATGTTAAGTCCGTTTTTACTGGAGGTCTTTATGCTGCCCTTGGGGCATCATAAGGTACCCACCATATGGTTTCTGATATTTACCAGCAGGGGAATTCTGCACTAAGACCAACAATGGTGAAAAGGCTACATAAAACATAAAATTAGCTCAGAGTTCCCTAAGCAGGGATTATACCCTTACCACTCATTATTTCAGTACATGTTTTGAAACTTTCCCTGAAAAGAAAAAACTAGAATTGTGTATCAAATCCTTAGGGTTGCACTAATCTCTCCAGCCTGAGCCTTTTGAATCTATTTTTAAATGTTTCTCTAATAACTTGGTTTGAAGATCTCATTTCAGTCAGGGATCCTACCCCTTACCCCGATCACACACCTAAGATTAAAACACTTGCCAAGATCCGGAGTAGATCAGGCAGGATAGCTTCCCAAAGTTCCCGGAAGCAGACAGAACCATGAGCTAAAGAAACCACGAGCTTTCCAATAGACTACTGGGGCTCAAAGTTGGGGGAACAGAATTCTGTTGGACAATTCCAACTAGCATGACTAGACCCAGAAGCAGGAAACAATGCCAGAATGATCCTAGACCAAGAGGACCCTGGAGGGGAAAATAAGGGAAAGAATGTCCTTCCTCACGTACTGGTCACTGGCAGCATGGTAGTGCTCATAGAAAGGCTCAGGGTTGGAAAGAACAGAGGCATCTTAAAAAATCTCACCCACTGCTCCTTGCCCATATGGCTAGATTTTACCTAAGAGAGTCAGTCAGAGAATACTAAATATCTGATAATTTTTTGCTTCTTCCACTAATTCATTCTGCTATCTTATCCTTGAGCATCTCTAAGCTCTTTATTATGCTGTGCCAGAGAGGACAACCTCTTATCCAGAAACTCTCTAGACCATTGCTGGGAAGTGGCTGCCTCCCTGGGAACTACATTTCCCAGATCCCTTTGCAGTTAGCCATGGTCATGTGACTGAGTTTTAGTCAACCAAATGTGAATAGAAGTGTTGTACATCCCTTCTAGGCATGGCCTGTGAAAACCTCCCCTCTGCTCTTATTCACACTCTTCTTCTCTTTCACTGGGGAGTGGAGACAGTCCTGATGGCCTTGAAAATCACATGCTGCAGAAGGTGGAGCCTCTTTCCATCTGTATCTCTGAATGCATGTGTGAAAGAGAGTTGCCCCACTATACTGTCACGTGAGCAAGAAATAAACTTCTGTTGTGTTTGAGCCATTATACATTTTTCAGTCTACTATAGCAGTTAGCATATCCTAACACTTACATGTCCTTTTTGATGTAGTTGTTTTTGTGTGTGTGCGGAAGTTCCCATGCCTTCTCCCCTTTCCTTAAATTTTACTATAAACCAAGAGAACAGAATTAGTGAATTTAAATTTAAGCAGCCATTAGGGACAAATGACACTCACCAAATTAGTGGTCACAGCATTCAGATCTTACAGCCAGAAGAACAGTAATTTAGCAGAATCTCACATCGACAACCTGATGCATTAAATTAAAACAAAAAGTAAACGTAAGATGTACAAAATGAATATATTAGAATTACAAAACAAATATAGGGTTACTTTCCAAGAGTGTTGTCAGACTACAAAGGAATTTGCCACTGTTTTCCAGTGAATGACAAGCTTCTCCGTTGCCTTTAAAATAAGATTTATTTTTTTAATACATCCCCCTCTAATCATTATAAAACAGAATTTATAAAGAACAATTCTACTCTGCTAAGTAAGCTATTCAAAGACTAAATGCTGACTCAGGGGATGACACTGGAGGCTAGGAGCACTGGGTATGATTTCTATGCCTATGTGCTCTGCAGTTCTTATGTACACATTTAAACTTCTCTCTCAGGAACTTAACTTTCTTGGTTAGGAACTTCCAGAGCTTGTAAAATTATAGGCTGTGCAAAGACTTAAGTTTTTTAGGTGACATTAAAACAGATATCAGAGATACACTAGATCTGTCTTTGTGTTTAGTATCATTCCAGATGCAATAGCCCAAGCAGGAATTAAAATAAGCACTCTATAAACACGGTGATGAAACAATGGAGGTGCGCGCACCAAAACAATCAGAAGCAACCAGAAACACGCTCTGTGAAGGCGGCAGGTTGTGGATGTTTTCTTATGAGACCTGCCATCTTTTACCAGGTTAAGTGCAAAACTACAAGTGGGCGACATAGGGGACGTATTTGCCTAGAACAGGCTTTCTTTTTATGTCTGATTACTCGGTTTAAGATTCAGGAAGCAAAGAGTTCAGAACTCTGAACAAACATTCTGGCAGTCCAAAACAGAGCACCAGGGCTCCGGGAGGAGGAAGAGGAGACAAAACAAGAAGGTTGATGGGGGAAGGCACGACTTGAGCCATTTCCCCCAGGGTATCAGCCTATGTGTATGTATACATATATATATATATATATATATTTTTTTTTTTTTTTTTTTTGAGAGGAAATGCATTCTTGTCTGGTCCTGTGAAAAGAGAGAGATCAGATAAAATCGCTTTGGTGCTATATTTGGAGGGTCTCCCAAATGTAGTCCCCACCACCTCCCTCTGGGCTGGGGCCTGCCAAGCCGCAGGTGTCAGGAAACAAGATGGCGCCACACAGTGTAGGGTGCTGAGTGAGAGGGGCAGGGGTGGGCCTTCACTTACTCGGAGATGCTGGCTCCTCTGAAACCCAAACGCTGCCAACTCCCTGGGCTCAGGAGTTAAAACCGCTTTCTTGCTCTGGGTTCTTCACTTCTTGTTGAGATCAGCTCCACATATTTTTCTGATGATGTCACCCATTCTGACTTCCTACATTTTGAAAGTTGATCTACAAGCAAAACCTTCCATAAGGCTAAAAAAAAAAAAAAAAAGAAAAAGAAGAAGAAAAGAAAGGTGTGTTGTGAGGAGATGGAGAGGAGGAGGAGAGAGGCAGTTGCCTCCTTATTTTGAGATTTGCTGCAGCTGCGAGTGCCACTCCCCAGCCAGTTTCCTGGCTGCAGAGGGAGGCCAGTGGCCGGGCGTGGGTGACGTCAGGGCCAGGCCTGAGTCATCGCCAGCGGCCTGGCTGCCCTGCCACTCGGAAGGGGACAAAAGGAACCTTTGATGTCCAGAGGCCCTCCTCTCGGCACACTCGCCTGTACAGAGCAGCAAGCCAGGAGAACATTCCTGCTGTCTCTCCACCCCCAGCCGCCCTTCCTACTTCCGGAACAGTCCCAGGCAGATTCAAGAAGGCCTCCCCCAAGGGACGTCACCCTCCTGCATGGCAGAGGCATGGCCACGCTCTGTCAAAGAGAGAAGCAGAAGAGGGCGTTTCTCTGGGGATTTCTTACCTCTCCCTCTGGCATTCCCCCTTTTCCTTGTGGTGCTGCCTTAACCAGGGAGTCGAGACGGTATTAAAAGACATGTGAAGAGATGGAAGGTGCTCTTGTCACATTCCCTAGACAGTATCTGGTGGTCAGTGCCTTTATGCCATGGCCCTGGACCTCAGCTCCTTGTCTCTGAGTGCCAGTGTGAGCCTGCACGTCCTGGATTTAAGAGAGGACCATTCTTTAAAAGGGTTTTTATATCCCAGTGCTGGCATGGGACTCAGTAAATATATGGTGAATGAATGAATTTTGATACATTTAGATGATAATTCTTTTTAAAATTTTTGAGAGAGAGAGAGAGAGCACGTGCACATGTATGAGCAGGGAGGGGACAGGGAGGGGGCAGAGGGAGAGCAGGGGAGAGAATCCCAAGCAGCCTCCATGCTGTCAGCATGGAGCCTGACGCGGGGCTTGATCTCATGAACCATGAGACCGTGACCTGAGCCGAAATCAAGAGTCGGATACTTAACTGAATGAGCCACCCAGGTGCCCCTAGATGATAATTTTAGAATAAAATAGTAGAAAACATATACTGAATACTTGCACTGAATGTTCAAGCCTCTGTGCTAAGTGCTTTACAAAGATGATTTCATTTATTGTTATCATCATGACGAAGCTATAAGGTTAGGTACTATTATTCTTCCCTATTCTATTGATGGGAAAATGATGCTCAGAGAGATTAAGAGACTTCTCTAAAGTCTCACACTAGTTAATGGCAGAGCCTGGATCATCTGATCTCAAATCCTGTGTTCTGAATCACCATGCTGAGTGGCTGAAGTGAATGTGTGAACAATGACCAAGGGCAGCCTGTTCAGGTGAGCAAAGGGTAATGATGGGGCTTGAAATCATTCCACAAGGAAGTAGTGGAATTAGGGATGGTCTGTCTAGGGAAGTAGGCCTCATGTCCTCTCAATGGGTCAACACAAGGTCTGGGATAGCCAGAGTGGTCAGGAAGGCAGGTTCATTGTCAGGTCCCAGTGGGGGTAAGAAGCTGGGATGGGGAGACAAAGTCAGGGAGGTCTGGCGGCGTGTGGTGGATGCAGGGTATGGGAGAACCGTGGACTGGGTATCTCAGAGGGGCTGAGGCCCGGTATTGTCTTTGTTGCCTCCTGGACTCATGGGAATACGTGGGAGGTCAGTGCAGCTAAAGGCACTGCTTGTCTGGGACAGGCAAGAAGACTAGAGCGAAGAAAAACAAGATAGCTCTCAAAGACTCCAAGGCCTAGAGAAGGAGTTAGAACAAAGGCGTGTTTCAAGTACAAGGCGGGGCTGGAGGTGACAGGGACAGAGCTGGACCTGACAGGGGCAGTGACTGCCCTTAGCACTGCTCTACCAGGAATCAGCTGCCTTTCTGAGACAGAGTGTGAGTCCTAGCAGTGGCTGTGTTCAAGCCAAGGTGAGGTGGGTTGGCCAGAGGAGAACATCTGCTTATGGGGGTATCTGGGCCCAGGATAAAGATGACCTTGGAGGTACCTTCTCCTTCTGGGCTTTATGATTGTGGTTTGTACTTTTCCATGGTTCTCCTAGAGTAAATGTCGCATTCCAAGAGGAAGACAAATGCCAGGAATTTCCAGCCCCTTGCAGAAGTAGGGAGGGAGATGTCAGTGGCCTCCTCAATAATGCCATTCCATGGCTTTCCTCCCCACTGTGGTTATGAGACCCCTCTCCCTGGCTCAGGAGATCGATGCCTCTGGTAGCTGGGGACATCATGTTGCCACCTTGTTCCTGGGAGTTCTGCCAGTTGCCACTCTGAGGAATTACACTTGTGCTGTGGGTTCTGACTCCCCAGGCAGGTGGAATTAGCAAAGGTGAATTTTGGAAGAGAGGAAGCCACATGCTTTTAATTAAGGGAGCAGCAACAACTGATCAGGGTCATTGTCAACGTCCACGCAGAGCCTGACCTTGGGCTGAGGAGAGCACTTTAAGTTCCAGGCATTTTTGGCAGAAGGCTTGGGTTTTTTTTTTTTCCCCTTGGTTCTCTGTAGAAAATGCCTTTTGGGCATCTCCCCACTCTGCTTCCCCAAAGGCTTGGTGGCCTTGCTTGCTTCACATACACAGGTGTTTATTTCTCTAATAAGACAAAGAGAGGCTTATTATTTTTTCATTCTACCTTGCGGGGCCAGGATAATGTGAAGACAAAAGGAAAAAAAAGGGAAATGATGAGTAAGCTTCAGTGAGATACAAAGCCTGGCACTGTGTGTTCTGGGATTGATCCTAATAGGATAAAATCAGAATTGGGCAAAACATCTACTGGGGGACCCAGAGAAGTAAGTACAGTGACACCCCCTAACCTCTACCCCATCTAGAGAATCCTTTGTTACAACAAATGCAGTTATATACTGGTAATCAAAAAATACATCAATAAAACCTTTACAGGTTCAAGAAATTCCTCAAAGACTTTTCTATACTTGCTGCCTCCAATTTTTTTCATCTCATGCACTTTTTAAAAACACAATTTATTAAGATATAATTTACATACCATAAGGTTAACCCACTTAAAGTGTACAAGTCAATGGATTTTAGTATATTTACAGAATTGTGTGACCTGTAATCTAATTTTAGAAGCTTTTTTATCACCCCAGAAAGAAACTACATGCCCATTAGTAGTCACTCTCACTCACGCCACCCCTCACCCCCCTGTCCTAGGCAAACATTAACCTTCTCTCTGTCTCTATAGATTTGCATCTTCCGGACATTTCATATAAATGGGATCATATAGTATGTGGTCTTTTGTGTCCGGCTTCTTTCACTTAGCATAATATTTTCACAGTTCATCCATGTTGTAGAATATATCTGTACTTCATTCCCCTTTTTCAGTTTGTTTGTTTGTTTATTTATTTTAACTTTTTTTTAGTAAGCTCTAGGCGTAGCATGGGGCTGGGAACCATGACCCCAAGATCAAGGCCGCATGTTCCACCAACCGAGCCAGCCAGGCACCCCTGTACTTCATTCCTTTTTAGGCCCAAATAATATCCCATTGTGTGGATGTGCCACATTTTGTTCATCCATACATCAGATGATGGACATTTGGGTTGTTTCCATTTTTGACTGTTGTGAATAATGTTGCCATGAATATTCCAGTACAAGCTTTTGTGTGGACGTATGTTTTCATGTCTCTTGGGTGGATACCAAGGAGTAGAAGTGCTGGGCTGGGTTGTGACTCGATGTTTGACATTTTAGTACATGGGCTGCGAAGCAAGCATCCTGTTTAACATCTTGAGGAGCTGCCAGACTGTTTTCCAAAGTGCGCCATTTTACATTCCCACCAGCCATGTGTGAGAGTTCTGATTTCGGCGCATCCTCACAACACAATTCTTGTCTATCTTTTTGATTCTAGCCATCCCAGTGGTTTTGATGTGGTATCTCATTGTGCTTGTGATTTACATCCCCCTAATGACTAATGATGTTGAGCATCTTTTCATGGGCTTACTGGTCATTTGCATGTCTTCTCTGGGGAACTGTTTGTTCAAATCCTTTGTCCATTTTTAAATTGGATTATTTGTCTTTATACATTCTGGATACAAATCCCTTATCAGAAATATGCTTTATAAATATTATCGCCCTGTCTGTGGGTTGTCATTTCACTTTATTTATGATACTCTTCGAAGGAGAAAGGTTTTTAATACTGATGAATTCCCTTTATGAATCTTCTGTTACATCACTTGTACTTTTTGGTGTCAAACCTGAGAAACCATTGTCCAATCCAAGGTCATAAAGATTTATACCCAAGTTTTCTTCTAACATAGTTTTATTTTATTTAAAAAAATTTTTAATGTTTATTTATTTTTGAGAGAGAGAATCAGAGCATGAGCGGGAGAAGGGCAGAGAAAGAGGGAGATGCAGGCTCCAGGCTCCAAGCTATCAGCACAGAGCCTGACATGGGGCTCAAACTCATGAGCCTTGAGATCATGACCTTAGCTGAAGTCGGATGCCCAACTGACTGAGCCACCCAGGTGCCCCAATATTATTTTATTTTAAAAAATGTTTATTTACTTATTTTGAGGGGAAAAGGGGAGGGGCAGAGAGAGAATCCTAAGCAGGCTCTACGCTCAGCATGGGGCTCAATCTCACAAATGTGAGATCATGACCTGAGCCGAAATCAATAACTGGACGTTTAACTGAGCCACCCAGGCACCCCTAATAGATTAATAGTTATAGTTCTCACATGTAGGTCTATGATCCACTTTCTATAGTATAAGGTAGGGATCCAAAGTCATTATTTTCCTGTGGATATCCAGAATCATTTGTTGAAAAATTATTTTCACAAGAACTCTAAACATCTAAAACTGTTCTAAAATACAAAGTTTATTTTATTTTACTTTATTTTATTTATTTATAAACTGTATTTATTTACTTATTTTTGAGAGGGAGGGAAAGAGCATAAGTGGGGGAGGGACAGAGAGAGAGGGAGGCACAGAATCCAAAGCAGGCTCCAGGCTCCAAGCTGTCAGCACAGAGCCTGATGCAGGGCTCAAATTGATGAACTGTGAGATCATAACATGAGCCGAAGTTGAACACTTAACTGACTGAGCCACCTAGGTGCCCTCAAAGCTTATTTTAAAAAACAGTCCATTCTTTCCCACATTTAATTGTCTCGGCCCCTTTGTCAAAAATCAACTGACTATAAATAGTTGCTAATTCTGGACTCTTAATTCTATTCCATGGATCTGTCTGTTCTTATGCTAGCACCACACTGTTTTGATTACTATAGCTTCATAATAAGTATGAAATCAGACAGGATGAGTCCAACTTTGTGCTTTTTCAAGACTGTTTTGGGGGCACCTGGGTGGCTCAGTCGGTTAAGCGTCCGACTTCGGCTCAGGTCATGATCTTGTGGTCTGTGGGTTTGAGCCCCGCGTCAGGCTCTGTGCTGACACCTCAGAGCCTGGAGCCTGTTTCAGATTCTATGTCTCCCTCTTCCTCTTACCCTCCCCTGTTCATGCTCTCTCTCTCTCTCTCTGTCTCAAAATTAAATAAATGTTAAAAAAAAAATTAAGAAAAAAAAAGACTGTTTTGGCCAGTCTGGATCCCTTGCATTTCTATTTGATTTCTAGGATTATCTTCTCAATTTCTACAAAAAAATCCAGCTGGGCTTTTTTTTTTTAATTGTTTTTTTAAACGTTTATTTATTATTGAGAGACAGACAGACACAGAGTGTGAGCAGGGGAGGGGTAGAGAGAGAGGGAGACACAAAATTGGAAGCAGGCTCCAGGCTCTGAGCTATCAGCACAGAGCCCAATGCGGGGCTCAAACTCACCAACCATGAGATCATGACCTGAGCCAAAGTCGGTCACTTAACCAACTGAGCCACCCAGGCGCCCCTATTCCAGCTGGGATTTTGACAGAGACTGTGTTCTACCTGTAGATCGGTTTAGGGAGTATTCCCATTTTAACAATATTAAGTCTTCTGATCCGTGAAACTGGGAAGCCTTTCCATATATTTAGATCTTTAATTTCTCTCAACAATGTTTTACCATTTTGGCGTACAAGTCTTATATTCCTTTCGTTAAATCCTATCCTAATTATTTTATTCTTAATTGATATTATTTATATTGGAAATAATCTTTGTTCATGGACTTGTTAAGAGCTTTGGAAGTTGACAGACCTAAGTTTCAGTACTGGCTCCACTAGTTCTTAGTTATATGACTTTAAGGTTACTTAGCCTGTATCAGCCTCCTTTATTTTTTTAATCTGGAAAAAAAGGAAATAATAATACCACCTGCTGGGTTTGTTATGAAAATTAAATAAGATAATGCTTATGTGACCCTCTTGAGACCATAACCCACATGGGCCAGTCTCAGGGTGATGTTACAATCTAAGAAACCCAGTCTGGTCACCAAAAAATAATTTCAAATTAATTCATATTCAATACTTGCATTTCTCAAGCACCATATAGAGCCCCCTGCAAGCCTTCTTAACATCCTTTTCCCCGTCTTATCCAAACTCCTTATACCCAAAAGCTTTGGCCTTGCCTTCTTTCTCCCAAGCTCCCTAGCAAGTTTTTCTCCCACCCTAACCAATGCTGCTCTAATTCTTCTACTTCTGTCCTGTTCTTCTGATAGGTAAGGGGAAGAAAGTGGACAGGCAAAGCCAGAATTCTTTTTAGCATTCAGGACAAAAAGAAAACCAGGGAACTCTCAAACTTTGTTTGTATCACCATTCACATAAAGTGCTCAGTGCAACATCTGATAAGGGCTCAATAAATGTTGGGTTTTAATTTTTATTATGGTGTTGGTTATATTATACCTATCTATACTTCATGTTAATGGAGCAGGGTTTAGATCGTGACCTCTGAGAATCCAGCTGGGAGGCTACTGCTCAGTGGCCCATCCTCATTCATTTAGATGAATTCGGGATTATTGCTTTCACTTCCTCTTCCTGAACCATTCCCCAAAGAATCAGCTCCTAGAAAATTGTAAAAGAATTCATCCTCGAGGCTCCCTGAGTAATGTTTGGCGGTCGTATCTCCTGTTTCTTCCCTAGCCTAGGACCAGGACTCCATCCTCCACAAAAACTTCTAGGACAGTGTTTTTAAAACTGCAGGTCAGTACCCACTATTTATTGGGTCAGAACCAGAGTGAGCTTCAAGTGACAAAATAAAACAGAAGAATTCAAGTACATTACAAGACTTTTGTTTTGGTTTTATAATATGGGTGCGAGCTGGGTCTCTCTGTGAAACATATTTGTCACTGTGGTTCAGGATTTTTAAAGTCTGAGAAACAAGTGTTGGAGTAGATCTTTCACTTTCATTAAGGTGTTCAAGCAACTCCTAAGAGCATAAAGGGGTCTGTCCATTTGGATGGGGATCAAAACCTTAAGTCCCAGGGATGAAGTTCCATCAGCAGTGAAGGATTTGGGGGCGTTAAGGCCTTTTTCTATAATTTATAAGAGTTGGTGGAGGATTATTGCTGTTGCCTTTGCAGACCTCTTCCACCCATCCCCCATGCACCCCTCCCCCCCCATGCTCACTCTTAGTCACCATCTCCTTTTGCCCGCATAATACCTGAAAATCCACACCCTGAACTTGTAAGGGGCTTTCTATTCCTCAATGCTCTTTCACATACACCACCTCATTTGATTTTCACAAGTATTCCATGGAATTGACAGGTCAGATCCAAACCCTTGCTTGACCAAATAATTCCATGTGTGACCTTAATCTCTCGGCTTATCTCCTTAGCTGCTATATCTAACCAGAAAGGTTAAGAGACGTGGCCAATGTCTCACAGCCTGGAAGTGGCAGGACCAAGAAGAGAACCCAGTCCTTGACCTCCTATCCTGGTTGTCCCATGGGCTCTCTTCATGGAGACACAAAACTTCTTTTTAGTAATATTATTCATCTGACTGCTTTATGAAGAATGTTTAAAGAAGCAAAGAACACTTCACTCTCTTCCACCATATCTAAAAACACCGACTTTTATGGCACAAACCACAAGGCAAACAGCTCTACATGCCTTGTGGGTAAAGGTTATAGCTCTCAACATCAAAGACTATTTATTAAAGGCTGGGCCCTCCAAATCAGAGACAACAAAGTCCACAAGTAGAGGAAAATAAGGTTCCCCAAGGTCTCTTCTGTCCTTTGTGTTGCCGAGTGTCCCCTCTAGTGGCTCTGGAGGAAAACAGCTTCTGGAAAACATTCATAGATTCCATATTGGTGAAATCAGACAGTGTTAGATATTTAAGGGAACTTGGTTCAAGGTGTCCCATCAGTAATGAGAAATTGAAAACTAGAGCAGTGGTTCTCACCCTGGGCTGATTCTGCCCCCAGGGAATGTCTGGCAACTTGTGTAGACATTTCTGGCTGTCATTTGACTGGGGATGGGTGGTGCTACTATCATGGGTAGGTAGAATCCAGGGATACTGCTAAACATCCTATACTACACGGGACAACCCCTCACAACTGAGGAAGTGGCCTCGATGCCCCCAAGTCCTTCACTACTGATGGAATTTCATCCCTGGGACTTAAGGTTTCTATCCTCATCCAAATAGAAAGACCACCTGCAGGTGTGTTACTATTATGCTCTTACGAGTTATTTCAACATCTTAATTATCTGGTCCCAAATGTCAATAGTGCTGAGGTGGATTAATGATATGTGATCTACCCAAGGATCTGAAGCTTCCCCTCCCCAAAGCTTTACTGAGATGTCACCGACATATAACTAAAGACTTGCAGCTTTATTCACAGCTTTTGATGGCTTGGGCTATGTGCTCTCTTTCTTTTGATTTCTTTTGGAATGGTTTTCTTAGAATTGTGAAAAATTCAAAAGTTATATATGCTCATAATATGGTTATACTTGAGATATTCATCCACTTCTCCATGTGCACACCAAGACAAGCAACCAATCCACACACAGGGGTTTCTTTTAACTTTGCCTGTTATATAAACGTTGAATTAACACACATTACTTTACAACTTACTTTTTTTATGTAATAAATTGTGAATATCCCTTCAGGTCCAAAATAAGAATCTCCTATATGTTTATAGAAGTTCAGAATGATCAGTACTGTGGACTCCAAGGAGCTAATATAGCCTATGAGGGACATTAAATAACCCTGAACCATGCAGTGTGTGTCTTTAGTATCTCTGACACTTGACATTTCACTTTTTTTGTAGATCGCTGGGCTCAGGATTAGAATCTTTGATAGGCCATGCTATCTAACTAGGAATGAGTAACATCCTTTTGTTGTCTTTGATTTAATATAACAGATTTTTCAAGGCATAGTAAGTAATCCTGCTTTTCTGTTGACTGTGGTACTATAAAACTTCCTTTTATAACAAATATACGTGTACTGATTGATTTTATGTCAACTTGACTGGATCATGGGGTGCCTGCTTATTTGGCTAAACATTATTTCTGGGTGTGTCGGTGAGAATGTTTCTGGGTGGGATTAGCATTTGAATCTATACATTGAGTGAAGCAGATGGCCCTCTGCCACGTCGGTGAGCATCATACAATCTGTTGAGGGCTTAGAACAAAACGGCGGAGGCAGGGAGAATTTGGTCTCACTCCGCCTGATGACCTGGGTCACTGGTATTCTCCTGCCCTGAGACTGAGACTTACACCATGGTCTCTCCTGCTTCTCAGAACTATACCACAGGCTTTCCTGGGTCTACAGCTTGCAGATGATAGAGCATGTGACTGCGTAGCCTCCATAATCATGTAAGCCAATTCCTCATAATAAATATTCTGTGTATATGTATCCTATTATGTATATATGCACATATATGTATACTATTAATGCATATATAATGTAAATATGAATCCTATTAATTCTGTTTCTCTGTAGAATCCTGGAGCCAAGTCAAATAAAAATATTTTAATGATGTAAGACTGATTTAAGTTTGGGGAAGAGTGCTCAAACTCATTTGTGGTATGGCCAACCATGTTGCTCAATCATTCCCTTCTGATAGACAAAGGGTTTTTTCCCCAGGTATTTGTTTCTTTTGTCAAAAGAGATATTGCAATAAATATCCTTATCCTTTCATAATTTTAGTTCTATGAAATAAATTGTCCAAAGTGAAATTATTGTTTCGGTTTTTTGTGTATTTAAAGTAGTAATAGATATTTTCAGATAATTTTCAAAAAAGCTGAAGCAAGTCATACTTCAACCGTTAATATCTGAGACTAAACATTCTCCCACATCTTTGCCATCACTGAATAGTAATCACTTTTTTTTTTTTTTTTACATTTTACCATTCTGATGGGTAAAAATTGGTATTTCACTTTTGCCTTTTATTTTTTGGAAGAGCAGTAGAGTATATTATATGTCATGTCATTTATTTTTTTGTTTAAGTCTTATTTAAATTCGAGTTAGTTAACATACAGTGTAGTATTAGATTCAGGTGTACAATTTAGTGATTCAACACTTACATACATCACCCGGTGCTCATCACATCACTTTTACTTTAATTTGCATTTCCCTGACTCTAAGAATAGGGGCTAAGAGCATAAATGAGTGAATTTTATGGTGTGTGAATTATATCCCAATAAAACCATCATTGAAAAGCTAATTATAAGTTGTAACGTATTTTATTTTACTATGTTTTTTAAGTTTATTTATTTTGAGAGAGAGAGAGAGAGAGACCAAGTGGGAGAGAGACAGACAGAGACGGAAAGAGAGAGAGAGAGAGTCCCAAGCAGACTCTACATCACCAGTGGAGCATCCAACATAGGGCTCCAACTCACAAACCATGAGATCATGACCTGAGCCAAAATCAAGAATTGGACACTTAACCGTCTGAGCCACCCAGGTGTCCCAATATTAATATATTTTAAATAATCAGCAAAATAATTTTTAAAATGCACAGTAATCCATGCACTGAACATCTTCATAACCTTTGTTTCTACCCATCTTACAAAGACTAAGGCAACCTCCCTGAATGTCTCTACAAAAGAATTTCTAGGGGTTACTGCTGAAGTTAATCCTAGACCATGGCTCCTCCAGGTGAAAACAAAACTCATTTCTAGAAAGAAAAAACCAAGTTCTCCACTGGGGAGGGAGGAAAGACCTCAGAAATAAATCAACCAATCACACTAAGTAGAAAAAGGACGTGAGAAAGATGGATAAATTATAAACCAAACTATGGCCTTGGCCAAAACATGTTAACATCTCTGAGCCCAGCTGCTGCTGCTGTTAATGGGAATAAAAACCCTGCATGCAGATTTCACACCAGGTTGCCACATGGCTGTTGTGAAGGTCAGAGGATTGTCTGCCAATAACGGTAACCTCTTGCCCCAGTTTGCTAAGCTTCCCAGGATGTGGGACTTCCAGTTTTAAAACTAAAGTAGTCCCTAAAAACCTAGATGAGTTGGGTATTTTACTACCAATTGAGGTTTAAAAAAAATTTTTTTTTTTAATGTTTATTTGTTTTTGAGAGAGAGAGGCACAGAGCACAAGCAGGGGAGGGGCAGAGAGAGAGGGAGACAACACAATCCAAAGCAGGCTCCAGGCTCTGACCTGTCAGCACACAGCCAACGTGGGGCTTGAACCTGTGATCCGTGAGATCATACTCTGAGCCAAAGTCAGACGCTTAACTGACTAAGCCACCCAGGCACCTCTCTACCAATTGAGTTTTTAAGGTCCAAAGTAGAATTTGGAGCACAGAAAGAAATATATATGTTAACATGTGTCTGAATCAATATTCAATTAAGTTTAAGTTAAAAAAATGTAAGCTTAGGGGCACCTGGATAGTTCAGTCACTTAAGTGTCCAATTCTTGATTTTAGTTCAGGTAATGATCTCATGGTTGTGGTATTAAGCCCTGTGTCCAGCTCTGTGCTAGGTGTGGGGCCTGCTTAAGAGTCTCTCTCCCTTTGCCCTTCCCCTGCTTGCGCCCCCTCACACACATCCTCTCTCTCACTCTTTCAAGAAAAAAAACCCTATAAACTTAAAATCACCTGTAAACATAGTTGTTTTATTCATAAACATAGATGTTCAAAAGTATAAAAATAAGAATAATTATTTTCTCTTATCTTTGAACTCATGTTCCATTCACTTATCAATTTAAAAGATTATATTCCCCTAACAAGTAACTATTTATATAAATTGACCTAACTAAATATTCATAAACATTTAAAACAACATTTACAAATTTCATGTCAAATCCTCTCAGGAATTTCAGTTACCAAAAGAGAAAAAACAGTTACAAATTTAATGAACAAAACCTTGCTAAATCCAATCAACAAAACTAAAAGGCAAAGTGTTAGTAACAAAATATTTAAGAACAACTCAACACCCCAGAAACACTCAAATTAATTTAAAAAATTTTTTTAAAGATTTTATTTTTAAGTAACCTCTACACCCAATGTGGGGCTCAAATTCAAAACCCCAAGACCAAGAGCTGCATGCTCTACCAACTGAGCCAGACAGGCATCCCAACAAATAATGCAGTCTAAAAACGGGCAGAAGACACGAACAGACATTTTTCCAAAGAAGACATCCAGATGGTCTACAGATACATAAAAAGATATTCATCATCACTTACCATCAGGGAAATGCAAATCAAAACTGCAATGAGATATCACCTCTTACCTGTCAGAATGGCTAAAAGCAACAACACAAGAAACAACAGGTGTTGGCAAGGATGTGGAGAAAAAGGAATCCTTGTGCACTGTTGTGGGGAATGCAAACTGGCAGAGCCACTCTGGACAACAGTATGGAGGTTCCTTAAAAAGTCAAAGATAGAACTACCCTATCTATCATCCAGCAATTGCCCTTCTGGGTATTTACCGAAAGAATACAAAAACACTAGTTCAAAGGGATACACGCACCCCTGTGTTTATAGCAGCATTATTTACAATAGCCAAGGTATGGAAGCAGCCCAAGTGTCCATCGACTGAGGAATGGATAAAGAAGATGTGGAATATATATACAATGGAATATTATTCATCCACAAAAAAGAATGAAATCTTGCCATTTGCAATGACATGGATGCAGCTAGAGAGTATAATGCCAAGCGAACTAAGTCAGGGAAAGACAAATACCATATGATTCCACTCATATGTGGAATTTAAGAGACAAAACAAATGAACAAAGGGGAAAAAAGAGAAAGGGACAAATCAAGAAACTTAACTCTTAATCAAGACTCTTAACTATAAAGGACAAACTGATGGTTACCAGAGGGGAGGTGGGTGTGGGGATGGGTGAAAAAGGTGATGAGGACTAAGGGGTGCACTTGTCATGGGTGATAAGAACCAAGTGATGTATGAAGTGTTGAATCACTACATTGTATACCTGAAACTAATATAACATTGTATGTTAACTAACTAGAATTAAAATAAAAACTTAAAAATTAGAAAAAAACCATGCATACACACAAAGATACTATGTCCCTGTTATTTAAGCCATTTATAGTTTAGTGTTTTCTTACTTGCAGCCAAAAAGCTTGCTTATTGAGTATGCATAAGACCCCATAACAGGTACGCACAATTATGGACTCCTAATGGCACTCCCTGGCCTCACAGCCCCCTTCTACCATTCTGCATCAAGAACATTCTTTCTAAAGAGCCACTTTGATTAGAGAATTCTACTGCTCTAGCCATTAGCGGTAATATTATGCCAAACACAAGAAGCTAGTCACAAAAGACCACATATGATATGATTCTATTTAAATGAAATGTCTAGAGCTGGGAAATCTATAAGGATAAAAAATAGATTAGTGGTTTCTTAGGCTTGGGATGAGGATGGAGGGTTAGGGGGTAACAGATAAAGGGTACATGTTCCTTTTTTTAAAAAAAATTTTAATGTTTATTTATTCTTGAAAGAGAGAGAGAGAGAGAGAGCACGCACATACGTCAGTGGGGGAAGGGCAGACAGAGAGGGAGACACAACCCAAAGCAGACTCCAGGCCCTGAGCTGTCAGCACAGAGACTGTTGTGGGGCTCAAACTCACGAACCGCAAGATCATGACCTGAGCTGAAGTCGGATGCTTAACCGATTGAGCCACCCAAGCATCCCAAGGGTACACATCTCTTTTTGAGGTGATGAATATGTTCTAAAATTGACTGGTGATGGTAGCACATATTTGTGAATGTACCCAAAACCACTGAATTGTACACTTTAAATAGGTGAGTTGTATGTTTGTGATCTCAGTAAAGCTGTTAAAAAAATAAAGCCTTCAGTGGTGATCCATTATCTAGAAAATAAACCACAAATTTGTTACCTTGGCATTCAAGGTTTTCTATCCTCCAGCCTCAAACTATCATCTAATTTAATCCCTGGCTACTTCTCTATATAGCAGACAATTGGATAGCTCATGAGTGCAGAAACACAACCTGTGGTTCTCTGCTTCTCTACCCTTGCTCCTATGTTACCTTGGCCTAGAATGACCTCTGCGACCATCTTGGTCTCTCAAAATCTAACTGGCCTAATTCAAGGCCCAATTCGAATGTTCTCCTTAATATTTCCAGGCAGAAACATTGCTTGCACCTCTGAATTCATAGAATTCAATGTATCTTCTGTGGTGTTTGCCTTGTCCTCTTTTACAGGCTTGTGTTTACACAATCTCATTGACTATACTAGCCCCAGTTTCCAAATCAAAAGTTGGATGGTAATCATGTGTCTATACGAAAGAATATTGCAAATATGAACCACTTTAGAAACTTTGGATTATATGGTTGTCATAACAGCTTTCCCACTAGAGCAAATGGTCTTTGTTGGATACAGACTGGTGTTATGTGTCCTTTACGCTTTCGTAGAGTTTTTGCCACTGTCTCTTAGACAGATGAAAGAACTTAGCCTCCCCTTTTCTCACTGATGCATGGAAATGCAGTTAGGTGGTTTTAATGAATGGTCTTATCCCTGCATTGTATGCCAAATAAATAAAAGCTACACTGATGATACAAACATTTTTAAAGGCAATGAAAGTATCATAAGAAAATAAAAAAGAAGATTTTTATAATCTGGTGATAGAGGAGACGGTCCTAAATAAATCACAAAATCCAAGATTCCATCAAGAAAATCAATAATGAATTTCTCTACCTAAAAACCCAAGCCTTCTGTATGGCAAAAGATACCATAAACGATGTTAAAGGACAGATAACAAAGATTTTAAGAATGCATATATTTTTAAGCTTATTTATTTATTTTAAGAGAGGAGAGAATGCATGTGCATGTGTATGCAAGTAGGCAAGAGGCAGAGAGAGAGAGTGGGAGAGAGAGAATCCCAAGCAGTTTCCACACTGTTAGCCCAGTCTGTGAGATCATGACCTGAGTTGAAATCAAGAGTCAGACATTTAACTGGCTGAGCCATCCAGGCACCCCAAGAAAATATTTTTAAGAGATATAATAGTTAAAGGATGAGTATCGGCACTAACTGAACAAACAATACATTAGAAAAAGGCCAAAGAATATGAACAAGTAATATGTAGAGAAAAGGTAGAAATGACAGCATATAAAAGATGTTCAACATCACTAGCATCAGGGGAATGGAGAACAATACAGTGAGGATCATTTGCCTCTCAGATGGGCCAACATGGAAAAGACTGAGGCTATCCATAATTGTCAAGTGTATGGGGAAAAGATCAAACATAAATAGTAGTGTTGCACATACACACAATTTTGAAAGAGCAATTCAGTAGGATCTAATTATTTTCTGCCACGAACAGTTATTACATTCATAATTCCCAAGTGAATTTGTAAAAAGCCATTCTTTTTTGAAAAAAATTTCTTAATGTTTATTTATTTTTGAGAGAGAGCCAGAGCACAAGCGGGGTAGGGGCAGAGAAAGGGAGGCACAGAATCTGAAGCAGTCTCCAGGCTCTGAGTGCACCACAGGGCTTGAACTCATGAACCCATGAACCATGAGATCATGACTTGAGCTGAAGTCAGATGCTTATCCAACTGAGCTACCCAGGCGCCCCTGTAAAAAGCCATTCTTGTGTAATGAGGGGGAGTCTCAAAATCTTTCTTTTCCAGTTCCCCCCATTCTAAGAGGCTTACAGGAGAACACTTTTAAAGATAATTTTTGGGTTGCCTTCAATACTAAATAAGGAAGTCTGGCAGTGCTAATCATCTTGAAACTCCAACTCTTTTTTTTTTTAATTTTTTTTTAACCTTTATTTATTTTTGAGACAGAGAGAGACAGAGCATGAATGGGGGAGGGGCAGAGAGAGAGAGAGAGACACAGAATCGGAAGCAGGCTCCAGGCTCCGAGCCATCAGCCCAGAGCCCGACGCGGGGCTCGAACCCACGGACCGCGAGATCGTGACCTGAGCCGAAGTCGGACGCCTAACCGACTGAACCACCCAGGCGCCCCAAAACTCCAACTCTTTAAGTGAGAATTTATTTTTAAAATTCTCCACATTTGCCTGGACTGATATTAGATATTAGCCCTGTTACCTGGTTACTTCTTAACATGGCGCAAGACCACTGCCTATATGGGTGGAGGCGGGGGGGGGGGGGGGGGGCACGGGGAGGGAAGGAGGGGTTACTTTGTCCTGATCTCCCTTCCCTGGCTTCTCCTGATCAGCGTTCAGTTCAGGTGTGTACATGCTTTTTGTTTTCCTGCTGTTCGCTTGAGCTTTACCATAAGGTTGGATCTTGGTATAAAGTTTTATCCATCGTTACAGTCATCTAAATACCCAGACATTTCCTAGGCTTGGCATATTCCCTTATCCCACTGTCCCTCCTAAGTGGGGCCATAAGAGCCCTATGGTACCTCTGTATGAGTTAGGAAAATGTGTCCCCTCGGGTGCAGCCCCCACGCCGGGCCGCACCGCTCTGTGAGTGGAGCGCAGGTGGTCTTCAGTCCTGCTAGCCCCATCGGCCCCTGCACTGGCCGCCCTGCTCCTCACACCGGTCCTAGTCTAACTGCCGCACAGGAAGTCTTTGCAAATTGCTGTTTCCTCATTTCAAATGGTCACAGGACACAGTGGCACCTGCTGCAGTTAATGCTGCAGGCACGTGGCTCAGGTTTCTTTCCCTGGCTTGTCCTCCTAAGCTGCCCTTTGAGATTTCATCAAGTGTCCAAATCTCCTTTGTTAATGCTTTTAGCCAGCCCACCCCCACCTCCACCACACAAATCCTACAGGCTCAAGTGTTCACCCAGGAAACAGAGTGACGGAGAAGTTAACTGGTGTCTTATCCTTTTTACTGCTGTGGCCTTATCAGCAAAAAAGAACGATAAGGTAATTTTCTTCTTGGCCTTGAGTTTTAAGTTCTGGACTTCCTGTCCTCAGGGGAAAAGAAACAGCCCTTTGTGCTTCACAGTCTAAAATAGAGAAGTTTCTAGGCTCCAGGATAAAGACTTTTCACTCAGATCTTTGTTTACAAGCCAGACTTAGGAATTACTCAGGATTAAAGGAGGAAAGTGTGGCCCAGCTCCACTGGTGGTTCCCCAAGAGGGGGAAGTGTGTGCGTGCGTGTGTGTGTGTGTGTGTGTGTGTGCACGTGCATGCATATGTGTGTGCATGTTCACGTGTAGAGGTAGTCAGTGCAGGTTTCCAGGGTGGCAGGGGTCTCTGACCCAACACTCCTGCAGGAACTCAGGTGGGAGCCTACTTGAAAGCCTACGGACGTTGGACACTAAACACTCCTGCTTTGAGAGCCTGGGTGTGGGCCTCCATGGATAACCTGTAGTCACTGGAGAGAGACCCAGCACCAAGAAGTTTCTCCATGGTCCTCTCAGCATCATCCCTGACTAGCACATGGGGTAGGAGAAGGAACAGTGGAAACCAAAGCCCCCACCATGCTCTACCTACCAGGACATCTCCACCTCCCTGGGCCTAGGAAAGCCTTGGGGACAGAAACAGGGAGACTCAGTGATTATGATATTGGGCTCTTCCCCAGCTGGAGAGAGTGAAGACCTTGAAGCCAAGTTTAATCTGATTTTAGAGAAATACAGAAATGTGGCATTCCTTGCAGCTGAATATTATGCAGCTATTTCTTCTATGTATAATCTATGGAAATCCCCCCCGGGAAGACAACGGCTCCTGCTTCTTCAACTCCTTCCTTTCACCATAATTTTCACCTCTTAGAAATTCTCTCTTGTCTAAACACTATGTACAGCTTAGCTCATAATATGCATATATTAATTTAGTGGAAACAGGAGTTCTAACGATCTTCCCAAGTGCTCTACTCCCCATTAAAAAAAAAAAAAAAAGACAGAAACAGGATCTTTAAGAAGAATCATGAAAATGAGGCCTGGAATTGGGACCTACCAGCCTAGATCTGGATCTTGAATACTCTAGAAATTCTCTTGTGTCCCCAGAAGAATCAATTGGGGAACCACCGGGTGAACAGCAAGTAGACAAATGGATTTACTTCCTTTGACTCAGAGTTACAAAATAACACCTAGTGTGCAAAAAGGCAATGTGTTTGGCACTCTGCAAATACAGGGAAGTAAAAGACATAGGCCCTTCCAGGAGGAAGGCACCAGCTCACTGGGGAGATAAGACTACAGGCCATGAAGTAAAGGATGAGCTGGGTAGAGAGGGCGTGGGGAGCTCAGAGAGACAGGAGGACTGGATGAATCAAGAAAGTCTCCCTGGAGAAGGGACACTAGGAGGAAACCTTGCCATCCAATTTCCTGATTTTAGCTGGCTGGAGAAGAAAGGTGGAAGGGAAGGAAAAGAAAGTTCCAGAGCCTTGACAAAGGGACAGAGGTAGGAACAGTCAGTGCCTGATTGTGAGGTCAATGATGCATGCTGGGGGTATTGGGGTATACATGGAGTTACATCCGGCAAGTGGGGCCAGTTTGTGGATGGTTTTCAGTGCTGGGAAGAGGAGTTCAGGCATGAGGCAGTTGGTTTTCCAGTACAGAAATTACATTATGAGAGCAGGGCTTAAGGAGGATTAGTAGACAGCTCCCATGGGAGATACCAAGAATTAGAGATTCTTTGGGTTAGTAATGATTTCTTTGTAATAATGCTTACGGTATTAAAACAAAAAGTTGACTTTGAGATGCAGGTATTGGGTGTTGTGCATAACGCTTCTGAAGGGTTTACACCTTGATACTACTTAATCCACACTATTAGTGAGAGAGTGAAGGGATTATTGACTTATGAAATCAACAATCGGGAGGGTCTGGGTTGAAGAAGTTTGGGAACTAGCATGAGACTAGAGGCCCAAGTGCTGACTTCATAAGGTGGTTATGAGAAACTGCAGAAGTTGGCTGAGGACGACGTTCTGCAAGAGCACACTTGCAGGAGGAATGACGGGAGGGTCCCTGGAGACAGATGCTGGAGTCCAGGAGAGCTGGCAAGAAACTGTCCCAGATGATGGTGAGTAACATGACACCTGGGAGCAACCTCACTGCACTCACCGTCTGACCTTGCCATGTTCACGCACTCATTCACTTATTCACTCAAACTCTCTCATTTATTCAAGTATTTGTATCTGCTAAGGCGCTATGGAAGGTGCAGACTTCAACAGTGCATGAGATGATCTCTATACTTCAGTGGGAGAGAAAAACATGCACACGAATAATGGCAGTTCAAAGCTGTTCTCTCCTCCCCCCCCCTCCTCCTGAACACCCCTTCTCTCTGGGAAACTAAAATATCTGTTGTATTGGTAGCTGATTGGCTCTCAATTTTCCTTGATGAGTTCCAATGTCAACTTTTGTTTTCTGTTTAATAACAACAGTGAAGACATTTAACAAGAAGTTTCTATAATTCCTTAACTTTCCCTTCTTCCTAAGGGGTGTGAATTGGAGGAAATTTCTTTGGTTTATCTGAGCTGAGGTAAGGGATTCAAATGGAACAGGCTGGAGAAGGGGGATCACCCTTAGGGGAAAGGGGTTAGGCTTTCTGAAAGAGGGAAGATTTGGGTTGGGTTGAGGTGTGAGAGATTGCTTTAGAGGGAATGAGAGGGGGAAGGAGGCAGGAAGAACAGAGACAGAGAGATTGGTGGGGGTAGGAAGACAGAGAGGGTCTGAGCAGCACTTATGTGCAGAGGGATTTGGGAGAAAAAGACTATTTCCTATTTGGAGGAAGTTTTGTATGTTATGCAATGAAACTCCTTGACCATGGCCTGAACTAGGATACTTCTGAAGGCTTTTGGGTGAGGGTGCAGGTGTTAGTAGTGCAAACTGGTGCTAAGACTGAAGGCAGCTTAGTTTTATTTGGGGGTGTTCCTGCTACCTTCAATTTTGCAGTCAGGCTTCCTCAGGCTTCTTTGTGCATATTTGATATCTGAGCTCAATGGCCTGTGAGCCTGTAATGATTATAGATAGGACTTTTATGGCTGCGGCACGGCCTTAAGTTCTTCTCTACTCCCTCCACCCACATACACTGTTGATTCCACGGTTTTCTTGGCTGCTCCTTTGGCCCAGTCTAGCTAGCCCTCCCTTGATGGAATGCTTCTTCCATTCTTGCCTCCTTCCACATCTCCCTTTAAACTTGAAGCTCTTCCACTGGCTGTCTCCTCATCTGTAATCTTTACTTTAAACATACTCTGAATTCTAGGATTCTACAAAATTTAGATTCTCAGAATTCAAATTATCACCTGGTTCATTCACAGTCTGTACTCACCCCAAGGACAGAAATACATATATGTGTATCCCTGAAAGGAGGCAAGGTGCTGGGATTATACTTCCTCAAGATAACCACACAGCTCCGTCCCTCATTTCATTTAGGTCTTGCATAGAAGAGCAACACTCCTGCCCGCTCCCTAGCTCCTTTCCCTGCTTTATTTTTATTTATCACCTGATATATATTTATTTATTAAATCGCTGAATATCTGTCTTCTCTGCTCTCCTAGAATGTAAGCTCTATGAGGGCAAGAACCTTGCCTGCATCTCCAGGCCTGAAACTGTGCCTTGCATAAATATGCATTTGGTAAATGCTTCTGTTGAAGTTTTTAGATTTTACAAATGTATTTCTTAATTTCCAGAGGCTATTCATACTTCTCCGATTATTCCTCTTTCACTGCATCCTGTTCTCTTATGATGCAGTATCTTCCCAAATACCTCTGAGAATACTAACTGAAGGTTTCTTTCTTCTCTTCTGTTTCCTATCTTTACTCTTTCCTCTGGTCATTCTTGTGTTTATTTGTATCCATCTTTCATGTTGTGACCTTTCCGCAAATATCTGGTCATCCTTGGTTCTCTTTACTTCACAATGAGGTAGTAAGATGTTACTTGGTACTTTTTGTTTTTTGAATCTGCACGGGGCTTACTGAGGCTTCACCTTGTGGTGATCTAGCTTTGCCAGTTAGTTGCTGTGACATCTAAGGCAAGTTATCTCACCAGTTTCTTCCTAGAGTTGCTGTGAACATTAAATAAATTGATACATAGTGTAGGCATGACAGTGCTATGTAACCATTTGCTACCTGTATTACTTTTACTGTGATTACTTGGCAGAAACCCAGCTATTTGCTAGGGAACGCCTAAATACCAACATGTCAGGGGGCTTATCCACGTGGCCATTAAATTCTGTAGAGAAAAGAATAGGGTTGTTGTTTCCTACGGGCAGTGGGGTGAGATGGGGGGAGAGCCTACCTGCTGCCATGTGGGGAGAGAGGCCAGCTGCTCCTTTGTGCCACTTTATCCATCACTCCCCTTTCAGTCCATCACTCACTCAGCTGATGTTTATGAGTTGTCTAGTGCCCCAAATTCTGCTTTGCAAAAGATTTCCTTCTCGATTCTACACTCCTCTAACCTTCCACTCATGCAGTATGAGTTTAACTTCCTCTGTTCTCTTTCTTCAGCCACCACTCTTCCATCCACTGTTTACCCTCCAGAAAAATCTTTGAAATCTGTTATCTACTGAGAGTTCCTCTGCCATTACTGGGTATCTATCGTTTTTGAAATACCCAATTTTCATTTTAGTGGGGTCTTGGTGGCAATAAAACCAAGCACGCTTAATCTGCCATCTTTAAATCAGACACTGCTAAACTCTCTTGACAGCTACAGTACCAGGCTCCATGTTTGAAATCCTGGCTCTTCTGTGTTTTGTTTTTAATTAATTAATTTATTTATTTTGAGAGAAAGGGAGTGCAAGCAGGGGAGGGGCAGAGAGAGGGGGAATCTCAAGTAAGCTCCATACTGTCAGCACAAAGCCCAGCATGGGGCTTGAATTCATGAAACTGTAAGATAATGACATGAGCTGAAATCAAGAGTCAGACACTTAACCCAATGAGCCACCCAGGCGCCCCTGAACTTCTGGCTCTTTTAATATACTTTTCTTGTACTTATGGGGTCCTTTAAGCCTGGGCAAGATGAGGAAGGAAGGGAAGAAAGGAAGTGGTAGCCAAAGTGACTTGATTTAGTTGAGGTCCCTTAGAAAACTGTCTACTAATGCATTCCTCTCCTGGAATGATCCAGTTGATCTGAATTTGCAGTCGGCAGGAGAGAGAGGTTTAGGCAAAGTTTCAGGAAAGATATTACAAGTAATAATAAAAATAAATCACTTAAAGAGTGAGATATAAATTACTTCTAAGTTCCACAGTTATTATGAGCATTTCTTGTACTGTAACTACCACCAGATCATTCCTTCATGATGCTGTTGCTGGAAGTCAGTATGTATATTAGCTCAAGAAGATTTTGGGCCATTTCTGCAAAATGTACCAGTAATGCTACTATGAATAACATAATAATGGCATATGATTCACTATTTTCATGGCATTTATCATATGAAGATAATGGGTAAAATTAGGTCACTGCTTTAAAGCTCAAGTTGGTGGAATTCACAATTATTTGTGAAATCTAAGCATTTAGAAAAGCAGTAATAACTTCAACAGACCATGAACTATCCTTCAAACAAATAATTGCAGAAATAATAGATTGGTAACCACAACCCTAATTTAAAAAATTGCTAATAGCTAATCCATGTGAAAGGAAAATGTATTTTAACCATGACATATGTTATTAGTTAGGGTCTAGCCAGAACAACAGAAACCACTATACGGATTTCTAACAGAGGAAGCTTAATGCAGAGAATTGCTTATACAACTTGACGGATGACCTGAGAAGTTCAGGTTAGTGGCAGCGGAAAGTCAGTCACAACCCTGAGGCTAGAGGGACAATCAGAGGGATGGTATTGCTGGAGCCCAGGGGCTACGATCACCAATAGTAGCTGGAGCCACAGCAGGCCCTTCAGTAGGGGCTGGAGCCTTGCAACTGCTGTCAGAGAACCACCCAAGGGCAGGAGGTTTAGGGACAAACAACCTGGCCGTTCCCTTCAGTCCTCTCCAGTGCTTCTCATTGGCTGAGCCCAGCTGGAACCCAAGTGACAGGGCGGCCTGTCAGGGAAACCTGTCTGCAGTGGTCGGCTCCCTGAGACACAGGGCAGAGCAGGTGAGCGTGAGCCATGAGTCTGAAAGCAAATGGGCGCATGACCTATACAACAACATGTACAGAGTATTATAGACCATACGGACACTCCTTAGGTTCAGTACACGATGAGCACCGGTGTCTCATGTATGTAAGTATAACTCTGCAGTTACGTCTGTACTCAGGTTAAATTGGAACCATAATCTTAGCCAGAGTTGAGCCAGGAATATCTTAATGGATTAAAGTCAGTTTCAAAAGAGCCATAAACGATTGCAAATATTGCTGTCAATTAAATGATGTTTTGGGGGCACCTGACTGGCTCAGTCGGTAGAGCATGTGACTCTTGATTTTGGGGTTATGAGTTCGAGCCCCACCTTGGGTAGAGAGATTACTTTAAAAAACAAAACAGAAGGCTAATAGACACTTTTTGTTTTTTAAATCAGGAAACACATCAATCACCAACCTTTGGACATGCAAACCGTTTCCCTCCTCTCATTTTATGTCTAATACTAACCAGGAGTGTGTGGTCTGAGATGCAGGGCTACAACTCGCGTGATGGCATGAACGATGTGCAATCCACCCACGCAGAACTCACAAGTTGTGTGGTTTTTTTTAAACCAGGGACACCTAAGTTTAAGATTCTTGGGTAAATTTCATGAGACTATCAAAGAATAAAGTTCTGAAACATAGGCTTTACAAATAATGAAAAACAGTTCTTTGATTCTTCCTTCATAAAAGCTAGTAGTGAAAGTGCTGCACTGGCTGTTTTCCCACACTAATTTCCTCCTGGCAGATGGCAGAATAAAACATTCACAGTAGACAGTGCCTTCTTTCAGAGACTCCAATCCACAGGGTATGTGGAAGAGAAGAAGAAGGCTTGAGTCTTGGTCTCTTTCCGATGTGAGCATTAAGCTATAAAGACAACTCAGAGGGTTTGAGAGATGCCTTTGGCCTGTACCTTCTAGAAAGTCTGATGCCCGGCTCTGTGGATAGGGCTGGGCTGAGTGTGGCTGGACCCTGAATCATTTCCCATTTTCCCTGAGTCCCAGCGTCTCTCCCTAACCTTCCTTTGCTCCCTTGGCCAGATTGTAAGCCAAGAGGAAACAAAAACATTAAGGAGCTCTAGACTCGGCTGTCTTTTCCATTCTTACCTTTTGTTGCAATGGAAGAATAGCTTGGATGAACAAAAGGGCACTGCACAATTAATTCTAAATAATTATAATAAAAATGGGTAGAAGGGACAAGAGGAGAAAGAGTAGAATAAATTAAAGGGGGAGGAGCCAATGAAGGCACTTCCCCAGTTAATGGAAGCATTTATTCAATGCTGTTCCCCTCGCCCCTGCCCTAGCCTCAAGCTTATTCACAAAGAGTATCTTCTGGTAACTGGTTATCAGTGCTGGCTAATCACTGGGGGCATTAAAATAGTTGGGACCCCCCAGGCCAGCTAAACCAGATTCTCTAGGGTGAGACCCAGGTGACAGCATTTTTAAGATCCCTGTGATTCCAGTGTGCAGCCAGGATGGAGAACCTTGGGGATGTTCCCCACCTTGGGCATAACATGGCCAGAGATGAACAGTAGGAATTCTGGAGATGAGTGGTAAAAATCACAGTTGGGGGGCAGCTGGGTGGCTCAGTCGGTTGAGTGTCCCACTCTTGATTTCAGATTAGGCCAAGATCTCATGGTTCTTGAGTTTGAGCCCCGCATAGGGCTCTGCATTGACAAGCAAGGAACCTGCTTGAGATTCTGTCTCTCCCTCTCTCTTCTGCCCCTGGTCCACTCACGCTCTCTCTCTCTCAAAATAAATATATAAAAGAAAATAAGAAAAGAAAAGAAAAATGAAATCACAGTCTCTATTTAGAGGAGTGGCTCCCAGTTGGGGGCTGTTCTAGGAAATTTCTTCCCACAAAGCAGCTCAGTAATCCAGAAACTGCCATCCCCAGCCCCTGCTGAGGACTGACATTGCCTTCTACTCACATGTTCTGAGCAGAAGTTCCCAGCGGGGGCGATCTTGTCTCCTGGGTGGCCTTTGGGAACTCCATGGGGGTGTTTTCAGATGCCACAGTGATGAATAGTTTAGGGCTTGGACAGAAACTAAGCTGTTAGGATGGGTGAGGGAGGGGTGGGGAAGAAAACTAACACTGGAAACCTCTGGTGTGGTAGGCACTCTGATGGGCCCTTCTGAGAGGTGTGAGCCCCCACCTTCCCACCTCTCCACCCCCAACACACACATGTGCACACCGCCATCCATGCACAACAGCCTTATACAGCTTTCCTGAGTTTAGGGAGAAGAAATGTGCCAGTTAAGAGGTGGAACCCAGGGACAAGATGGGAGAATACTCTCCTTGCATAATAGGGCCAAAATAATTAGCTCACACAGCACAGGGTCAAAGTTCAGTCAACAGAAGCATTATGAATCTCAAATGCAGACAGATGGGGTCGGGAAAAGAAAAACCTATTCTCACAGCATAAGGTCTGCTTGGCTTTAGATACTGTGGGATGGAAAGAGCAGCATCCTGAGCAGAACTCCACCGTTCTTTAAAGTTCATATCCCTGTGTGCCCCATGGGGCAGAGTTCACTTTCCCCAGCACTATGAGCTGTGCACCTGTCCAGGCCCATGTGTTCATCTGCAAGGGCAACCCTTGCAGATTCTACACCTGTGTCCCCAAGGACTGACCTTTACCAACCCTGACCATCCCTCCCAAACCCTTTTTTGTTGTTGTGGTTGTTAATGTTCTGTCATCCCAGAAGCATTGCACCTCCTTTTCCCATAGAAACCACCAGAGCTTCTTCCTGGGCCAGACATCTATCCAGAATGGGTGCCTCATCTTTTTAACCCACCCAAACACAGTCTTACCCAGCTTCCTTCTTTTGCAAAAGTCCTTGGTGGCACATGTAGGGGAAGTTGCTAACTCTTCACAATATAAAGTCAAGTCTAGATCCCTTGATGACAAAAAGTGTCTAGAAATACACCACTGTGAGTATGTATGCCCATTCCCCAGCCTCACCTCCTATAATCTGGATAGTATGCCCATTTCTCAACCACAGCTATTTTTTGGGGGGTCACCAGGGCTCTCCTAACTGCCTACTCTAGTGGCCTCTTCTCAGGTTTTGTTTGTTTAATAATTTTTTAGATTTCTGAAGTTTTCCAGTGGACAGAAAAGTAGAATAGCATAATGAACACACATACCCATTTCTTAGATTTAACCCTAACATTTTCCCATAATTGTTTCCTTTTATTTTGCTGAATTATATAATAAATTATAGACCTTCTGACATTTCACCCTGAAATAATTCAGTATGCACTTCTAAAATATAAGAACTTTTCCCCACACACCTCTAGGATCATATCACCCCTAATAAAATATAGTTCTAGAATATACGTTTTCCACATTTCAATTTCCTCACCTGTTCTAGATATGTCTTAAAGGCTAGCGTGTTCAGACAAAGCAGCGATCGTGAATGTCTGTTGCATGTGGTGGTTGTGTCTTGCTTTTTACCAGTGACCTCCCTACAGCATTTGCCTCCATTAAGCTGTTCCTTCTTGGAGGTCCACACTTGGTTTTCCTAATGTCAACTCTCTCGTCATTGTCTACTCCTGACCATCTGTTTTCACCCTTCCTTTGTCGCTGTATTTTCAGTATTGGTGCTTCACAGAACTCTGTCCTTGACTGTCCATTCTCACCTTAAACTTATTTCCCAGGCAATTTTCCTGAACAATATTCCATTGTATGGGTATACCACGTTTTGTTTATTTACTTATCAGTTTATGGATTTGGGGTTGTTTCTATTTTTGGCTATTATGAATAATGCTGCTGTGAATACCATTTGTATATAATCATTTGTATTTGTACACAAGTTTTTGTGTGGACAAATGTTCAATTTGTCTTGGGAATACACCTGGGCATGAGATTGCTGGGTCATATGGTAGTCTTATGTTTAACACTTTGGGAAACTGCCAAATGTTTTCCAAAGTGCCTTTACTGTTTTCCAGTCCCACTAGCAATATATAAGGTTTCCAATTTCTCCACATCCTTGTCAACACTTGTTACTGTCTGTCTTTTTTTTACAGCCATCCTAGAGGGTGTAAAGTGATTATCTCATTGTGGGGTTTTTTTTAATGTTTGTTTATTTTTGAGAGAGAGAGAGAGACACAGAGTGTGGGTGGGAGAGGGGCAGAGAGAGAGGGAGACACAGAATACAAAGCAGGCTCCAGGCTCTGAGCTGTCAGCACAGAGCCCGATGTGGGGCTCGAACCCACGAACTGCGATATCATGAACTGAGCCAAAGTCAGATGCCTAACTGACTGAGCCATCCAGATGCCCCTCATTGTGGTTTTGATTTGTATTTACCTAACAGTTAGTGATGTGAATATCTTTTAATGGGCTTATTGGCCACTTGTACATTTTCTTTCTTTTTTTAATATTTATTTATTTTTGAGAGAGAGCGAGAAAGCATGAGTGGGGGAGGGAGGGTCAACAAGAAAGAGGGGGACAGAGGATCTGAAGCAGACTCCTTGCAGATAGCAGCAGTGTGCCTGAGTGGGGCCCAACCTCAGGAACTGAGAGATCATGACCTGAGCTGAAGTGGGACGCTTAACCAACTGAGCCACCCAGGCATCCCATTTTCTTTGGAAAAATGTCTACTCAGATTTTTTGCCAATTTTTAAATTGGGTTATTTGTCTTTTTATTATTGAGTTGTAGGAGTTTTTATACATTCTAGATACAAATCCCTTAGCAGAGATACAATTTGTAAACATTCTGTGGGTCGTCCTAGGATGCTTTTTAAAAAAATCTCATGGGAGTGGAGCGCGTACGTATGTTTCTTGAGGTTTAGGACATGGCTTGGGCTCCAGCACAGTGGGTATTCAATAAATATTTACTGAATCCAGTTGAATTCCTTATAGGTCTTTTTAGCAAAGTCTTTGACCCTCTATTTTACGCTCCACTCAATTTTACCTTTCTTTCTTAGAGTGTAAGAAAATACAAATAAAACTGAAAAATATACACAATTTGGGCTGGATACATGCGTTTAAAAAATCTAAAATGTAAGTGGTTTTTAAACAACAAATTTTGGGGTGCCTGGGTGGCTCAGTTGGTTGAGCGTCCGACTTCGGCTCAGGTCATGATCTCGCAGTTTGTGAGTTCGAGCCCCGCATCGGGCTCTGTGCTGACAGCTCGGAGCCTGGAGCCTGCTTCCGATTCTGTGTTTCTTTCTCTCTCTGCCTCTCCCCTGCTCATGCTCTGTCTCTCTCTGTCTCTCAATAAAAAAAAAAAAAACAGTAAACAACAGATTTTAACAAATCACTTAATCTCTCCATTTCCTCAGCTGCCAATTGGAGAGGAGTTTGGGGGTTCGTGTGTGATCATCTCTATGCTTGCTCCTACTCTACCACTGAATAAGTTTGATAATAACAAGTTAAGACCATTCCTGGTGGCATTCTGGGCTCAGAGGAAGTCACCTGGAATAATCACCATGTCTGTCTTGCTCTCTGCTACATTCCAAGTATGGAGCACTGTGACACACACAGCAGGTAATAAATTGAGTGAATAGGTCCCCAGTAAGCCCGTACCTCTTCAAATACATTGGTGAGTCCCACATCTGTATCTCTGGCCTGAACTCTTTTCCTTTTCCTGATGGTCCCTTTGCTGATTCAACACTTCCATCTGCAGGGTCGACAGGCATGATCACAATCATAATGTGTCAAAAACAGAATTCATGATTCTCCACTCTTCCCCAAACTTGTTTCCCTGGCTCCCCACCCCACACTGGGCTTTCTAATTTCAGTAAGTGGTACCACCTCCAAAGACATGCTCAGGCAGAGCCCTAGGAGTCATTCTCAACTGCTCTTCTTCTTCCTCAAAAGTTATCCAATTTGTCAAAAAGCCTTATCAGTTCTAGCTTCAAAACATACCCCAAATCCGATCCCTTCTTACCCTCTCCACAGCTTACCACTCTGACCCGAGCCGCTATCTTTTCTCCCCTGGATTCCTACAGCAGCCTCCTACCTGATGTCCCTGAATCTACTCTACCCCACTACACTGTTTTCTTCGCACAAGAGTCAGGATGATTCTCTAATACCTTAAGCCAGTTCATACCAATCTCCTGTTCAAAACTCTCCCAAGACCTACCATACTCAGAGTCAATCCAAAGTCCTACCAATGGCTTAGAAAGCTCAGGTGATCAGGGCCTGGCGTCCTCTCTGATCTTACCTCCTCTTTCTCTCTCTGCCTTGCTGGCCACCTTATGCTCCTTGAACATGCCTAGCATGCTTGACCTCAGGACCTTTGCACATATTGCTCTTTGCCTGCAACACTGCTTCACTTGACGTTTCAGCATGGCTTACTCTCTTGCTTCATTCAGATCTCTGCTTGAATATCTCCACCTCAGGGAGGCCTTACCCAACAGTCTTTCTAAAGAAGCCCTTTTGAGGGGTACCTGGGTGGCTCAGCTAGTTAAGCATCCGACTTCAGCTTGGGTCATGATCTCGCGGTTCGTGAGTTCTGTGCTGACAGCTCAGAGCCTGGAGTCTGCTTTGCATTCTGTGTCTCCCTCTCTCTCTGCGCCTCCCCGCTTGCACTCTCTCTCTCTCTCTCTCTCTCTCTCTCTGTGTGTCTCTCTCAAAAATAAACATTACAGAATATTTAAAAAAAAAAAAAAGAAGCCCCTTTGCAACATACTGTCCCCTTATTCTGTTTTATGTTCATTCATGGTATTTAACATTCCCTAAATTACAGTATGTATTTGTTTACTTCTTCTTTCCCCCACTAGAATGCAACCCCTATGAGGGCAGAGATCTCACCTTTGTTTATTACTGCATTCCTAGTGCTGGGTACCATTTCTAGCACATTAGAAACACTCAGGAGATGTTGCTGGATGAATAAATAAGCTGATGATATCATCACTTGTCATCTGAGAGCAAGCCCTGGGTTTGTGTCTTGGCTGTGCCACTTACTCACTGAACAGCCTTGGGCAAATCATCTAATCTCTCCAGGCCTCAGTCTCCTCATCTATGAAAATGAGCTAGTAATCCCTACTGTGTAGGACTGCTGTGAGGTTTCGAGATAAGGGATGACAGCGCCTGACATTAGGTGCTCACTTCACAGACTTGTAATTAGCATCCTTCTTCACGCATTACTTGGTCAAGGGACAGAGGTGATCACCAAACTGGCTGTCTTAGAACTAGAGCTTAATGATGGAAAATGGCACACTAGAGGCTAAGTTAGAAAATGAATCCATTTCAGTGCCGAAGACTCAGAAAGCTGGGTTGATACACCAGCCAGAAGAGCTGGGCTTCCAGATACTACTTCCAAATTCAAGTCAAGGCACTGCTTTGTTCTGTGGACAACAGCAGGGTTGGAGGCGATGATTCAAAATGACCTCAGCTTTTGTCTCATCTCGTCCTGTGACAAGACCGCAGGCAACGCCTCATCCAGGGTAGTAATTTCCTTTGCAGCTTTCTGCTAAGAGGCTCTTCGACATGGTAAAATACCGTGCAGCTGCTGCACAGGATGAGGCATTGCTACGTGTTCTGACATGCAAAGATCTTCCACACGTGTTGCCGAGTGAAAACCTCCAGTTGCAGGTGAAATACACAGTAGAATATACATGAACAGCAACACTCCGCTATACGTGTGTACAGGTTTCTATGCGAGTATGTAAACACATAGAGAGAGGTCTGCAAGGGTGGAAACCATATTGGTCATGCTCGTTTCCTCCTAGAGGTGGGGAGGTGACTAAAACTAGAAATGGGTGTCGGGGAGACCAGCTTTATCTAGAATCTATTTTTACAAAGAGAACGTACTACTTCTGTAATTGAAAATTAATTTTTTAAACTGCCCAAACACGATGATGCTAAAACACCACATTTAAGTAAAATGAAGTAATTTACTTTCCCCTAACTAGCAGTTCTCAAATGGAGCGGTCACCCTCAGTGGGTGTGCTTGGTGGCGTTTTTTTTTTGGTTGTCAAAAGACTCCAACGCTACTGGCATTTCGTCCCCTGGGGATGGCGGATTTAACTGCCCGAGTGTGTGAGAAAGTCCCACAGCACAAAATAGTATGCCAGCCCAAATGCCAAAAGGAGTCCTAGTGAGGAACACTACCCAGAAGCTAGGGTTGGTTGCAATTATGAATTCATCTGTGACCTGCCACTCCCCTCCCCCATTAGGAATTTTCTCTTTGCTTTGGGCTACTGAGATGCCTTGCCATGTTCCATCGATATATAAGACAGTACATTTTATCATCAATGGTCAAGAGAAGTAAATTGAAAAGCATGGGAAGCACAAGTGGCTTGGGTTTTATGCCTCCCATCTGGAGCATAGGGATATTTCTGAGAATCAGGGTTGTCCAGGCACCAGCCACCTTGTACTCTGTACTAAGTCTTTAAGACAAATGTCCCAGGGATGCCTGGGTGCTCAGTCAGTTGAGCACCTGACTCCTGATTTCAGCTCAGGTGATGATCTTGTGATATATGGATTTGAGCCTCAAGTTAGACAGCACGGAGCCTTATTGGGATTCTCTCTCTTTCCCTCTCTTTGTATCTCCCCTGCTCTCTCTATCTCAAAAATAAATAAATAAACACTAAAAAAAAATTTTTTTAAGAAAGACAAATGTCCCCTTGGCCAGCAGCTGGGCAAGGGCTGAGAACCTTTCAGGACAAGTTGGGAAGGTCCCTTTTCTCATAGTTCTCACACAGGACGGTCTGCCTTCAGACCCCCCTGCCTTTGAGAAGCAGCTTCCAGCCTACAATAATGATGGAAAAGTGATGATAGACAAAAGAGAAAGAATGCGTTATATTCCCCCTTCAATTCCACACCTAGGACACTGTTGTGGTGTATGCATTCAACAAGTATTTATGGAGCAACTACTATGTGTCAAGCACTGTACGAGGTGCGGGGTGTACACAGAATGAGACTGTGGTGAAAACTCAATAAATAAACAGATCAGGGGCACCCGGGTGACCTAGTCAGTTGTGCGTCCGACTCTTGGTTTCGGCTCAGGTCATGATCTCACAATTCATGAGTTCCAGCCCCATATTAGGCTCCACGCTGACAGTGTGGAGCCTGCTTGGGATTCTCTCTCTTCTCTCTGCCTCTCCCCTGCTCTGTCTCTCTCAAAATAAATAAATAAATAAATAAACAAACAAACAAACAAACAAACAAATAAACAGATCCACATAGGTCAGATCATTTTAAATAGCATGAGAGATGTGGTCACTAGCAATTGGAGGGGGTCAATAATATGATAGAACTCAGCAGAGACCTGTCCCCTGGAGGCAGGCTAAGCCCTGGGGAGGAGGAGGGGGATGGTGCTGGGGGGGCCACTGTGGAAGGCGTGTGCCTGTGCAGCTGTTCCTGTCTCTTCCAGCCCAGCCGGGGCTGTGCCCTCTGGGACAGCAGGTATGGTCCAGGTCCTGTGGGTTGTCTGTGCTCCTGGGCAGATAAAATTATCGTGAGTAACATTCATGCTGCTTCTTATTTTGCTTTCCAGCTGTCTCCACCCAAGATTTCGCTTGCATCTGAGGAAGCTGATTTCATGTGCTCAGAGGTGTGCTGGCAGATAACCGGCATAGGCTCTCAAAGTCACTGTTACTTAAAAACACACGCATGGCACTCACTTTGTGTCAGGCACTGCTCAAAACACTCTGCAAATGTTAAATCATTTTGTCCTTACAAGAAACCTACATGCCAGGTGTTGAGGAGTATTACTATCCTCCATTCACGCACGAGGACGTGGGACTGTTCCTCCAATCACAGCCCTTTCCCATGACATGCAGTGTAGCAGTAATGTTAGCACTGGGGGAGGACTAGGCATCAGCAGCCATGGTGTCAGAAATGCAGATTCCTGCCCTGCCCTCGAGCTACTGAATCAGAATCTGTTTCTTCAGGTCACTCTATGGATCGCCAAGTTGAAAACCACTGATCCAGTCCATGTTTTCATTTTTTGGGAGATGATCTGGAGGATGAGCCTTCCATGGTTAGCTAATCCTTCAAACTCCAACAAGTGTTTGTTTTATGCACCCTTTTTCCTCCTTAGTTAAGGTTCATTTCTCAGGTAGGAGAACCAAGCATAGCAGGGTTAGAGTTGGCCAGTAAGCAAACAACTAAACAACATGAAAGCAGGATACTATGTACAAAGGACTGGGTTCGGGGGTGCCTGGGGTTGGGGAAGGTACAGCGGAGATGCTGCAAACTATAAAACACTGTCCCAGCCTGAAAGAGTGCTTTATCCCCCTGTGGAGAAATGATATATAAATACCAGATGGACAGACAAACAGGGGTACTATACTTTTACAGTGACATCGTATCCCACAAACAACTAAAGAGTCATCTATTTAACTATATATCCCTGAAAGAAAATCAAGCAAGCAAGTGGGAGGAAGGCAGGGAGGGAGGGAGGGAGGGGGAAGGAAGGAAGGAAGGAAGGAAGGAAGGAAGGAAGGAAGGAAGGAAGGAAAATGGGGGAGGAGCGGGGAAGAAAGGAACAGGGTAGGGAGATTTAACGTTGTGGGGTATTCCCTCCACACTCCTCTGATGAGATGCCTCACAGGGAGACTGCATTTCCCTGGGGTCCTCAGCTACCATGGGCCTCTGTGGCATATAGCTGCCTCTAGCTGAGAATGGATCTAATATTTAAAGATTTTTCATAAAACATAGCCCCTGAATGCGAGCCAACCACACTGCCTGGTTGTCAGCCAAAAAACATGGCCTGCTGTGATGCTAGAAGAAAAACTGGCTGTGTGGGGCTTAGTGAGAGATGTATGTGTCCCATACTTATTGGGTGATTTAAAGGATTTTCAAGAGACATTTTGGTTAAATATGTTTTCATCTTACGAGCTGATTTCAGACACGACCCTTTACTTCAGATGTAACTGCACTGTGCACAAAGGCCTCATATTTTCTGACTTCCTCTGTTGCCAAGGCTGAGAAACTGGCCAAGCAGACCCCATCCTATGTTGTAAAGTCCACAGTAAGGAGAGGAGATGAGGCTGCAGCCTCCAGAGGAAGCAAGAGCATTACAATCGTTGCCGGGAGCTGTCAGTGCATCATCACTAGGCTTGCGCGGCAGACGCGTGTGTTCCACCCCCCTGCAAAGTACAGGGTGTCTCTGTGTCCGTGAGTGTGCACTAGGCAAGCGATCACTGCAACGCCAGTCACACCTTTCTTGTCCTGGGGAGCCTAGGCTCCCATACTCTGCCTCCTGTAGCCAGCCTGCACTGTTAGTGCTTTTTTTTTTTTTTTTAATTTTTTTAACGTTTTATTTATTTTTGAGACAGAGAGAGACAAAGCATGAATGGGGGGGGGGGGTCAGAGAGAGGGAGACACAGAATCTGAAACAGGCTCCAGGCTCTGAGCTGTCAGCACAGAGCCCGCCGCAGGGCTCGAACTCACGGACCGTGAGATCATGACCTGAGCCGAAGTCGGCCGCTTAACCGACTGAGCCACCCAGGCGCCCCACTGTTAGTGCTTCTTGACCTCACAGTGACTCCCCTCCCCCACCACACACACACCGATTGGGTAGGGAATGGACCACTTAGCACGGGCTGGACCCAGATCCGAGCGGTGGCCAGTCTCAGGTCAGATGGTAGCAGTCTCTGCTGCCACAAGGTCCTGCAGATTCAGGGCCAGTAGCCATCTTGAGCACACAGAGGTAGACAACAGGGACAGGCAAGAGAAACAGGGTGGGGGAGCCTGAAATGAGCAAGCAAGCAGGTGAACAATTTTCCCCCTCAGGTATCCTGGGCCTGGCTGCACCTGACTCACCTGTCCTAGGTGTCCTTTGCCTATGCCCTGACAGCACCTCATCCCCTTTCTATTGAGCTGGTAGGCCTTGGTGCTGTCTTTTGCATACAGACAAAGCTTTACTGACTGGGCTTTCCACTGTCTTCTGTGGGCTTCAAAGACCTGCACAGAGGAGACAGGTCTTCTAACCACTGTGCAGCTTCAATCACTTGTGACCTTTTGTGACCCAAAATGCAAACTTCTAGAATTCACATGGTTTTGGCAAGTTCATTTGTCTACTAAATCCCTTTCTGTAGGACAGTAATTTTTTTTCTTGGCACTGTATAAAATGCCCACTCTTTGGGGCATTTTGGGGCAGTTGGGCGGCTCAGTCAGTTGAGCATCCAACTCTTGATTTCGGCTCAGGTCATGATCCCAGGGTCATGGGATCGAACCCCATGTCAGGCTCTATGCCGAGCCTTTCCCTCTCCCTCTGTCCCTCTCCGCTGCCCACACACGCTCTCTCTCTAAAAAATAAAAAAATAAAATAAATAAATGCCCACTCTTTGGATCAAATTCTTCCTTTCCTGATGGTCTCCTCAGTACTACTGGCACTCCTTTCAAAGGCGAGCATGAATTTTCCCTACTGTTGACCACATTAGGCATGGACATTAACAATGAGTCCAATGGTTTTCAGATTTTTAGCCCTGAATTTTTTTCTTTTTCAAATTAATGCTACTTGAAGCAATACAGAAGGGACATAACCCCAGCCAACTCTGGATTTCTTCTCCCTGCACCCCTCCCCCAACTCTCAGCTGTAGGCTCCTATCAAACCCAAGGGTTCTGGGAACAAACACTTGGTGCACTGCTCAGGGCGGCAGATTGTTTCATCCTTATCTTGGGCAAACATCAAGGATCACCCACTGCATATTCGGGATACACCACACAGTCCATCCCAAGCTCTGGAAATGCTCTGGAAATACAGTGAAGTGAAAGACACATCCCCAACACAAAGGAAAAGCTGGGCAGATAAGACGCTAACGGCCATCACACAGAGCGTATGCCAAGTACAAGGGTGTCACAAGTACGGTTAGGACGATGGGCTCAGAGGCTAGAGGAGCGGCCAGGGCTAGAACAGCTGGGGCAGGGCCCCACAGAGCAGGAGGGGTTCCAGTAGGATTTCAACAGACTTACAGGAGAAGAGAAAATAAAATCTGAGGGGTGGGGGTGGCGGGGTGCATCCAGGCGAGAGGATAAGCACAAACAAGGGTGAAAGTGTCTGTGATGGACTCAGGAAATGGTTAGCTGATGAATTTGGTGGGATGACAGGGCGTTGCAAATGGGAAAATGGGAAGGGGCCAGAACTTGAATAACAGGCTAGGAAAAATCAACTCATTTTGGAGACCATCAAGAGCCCTGAATGATTCGATTTAGAATTTAGAAAAACAATGGAAAAAAGCAAAACAAGATAAGAGCAGAAATCAGACGTCAAGCTTCTTGGATGCGGAATCAGACATGGGCCTGCAGGAAAGACAAAGGGTCAGCAAAGGGAAACGCTGATGACACATTTCCCCACTGCTGATCCTCTCCCCAAAAGGGTCAGAAGGCTTTGAGACTGGTGAAGGCAAGCTGTATCATCTTCCACTTATTCATCAGGCATCGAGAAGCCCGTGACTCCTTTGAAGTCATCTAGGCGAGGACTCTGGGGCTCCTGACTCACAGGCCTTCCCAGAAAAATCCTCTCCAGCAAGAGCAAGTGATCATAAGACACTGGCTCAGGGGCTGGTGAGAGCAGTCTCCAACTAGCTCAGAGCTTCTCAGGCCTTTCTCCTCCTGTTCAGATCCAGGGAATGGAAAAACTCAAACTCACCCCCGGTCTCAGCCTCAGCTTATCACAACACGCTTACCAAAAGAATGCAGAGAAGAACAGCCTTATAGTGAAACTCCTCCAGAATCATTACCAGCAACACACACCATGCGCAGGCACACACAGCCATTCTTGGAGAAGGTGTGAACATCAGAGCTGAACCGGGTAAACGTGAGCGCTGAATGTGGTCTGCCCCGAAGGAAGGCCCAATGCTACAAACTTCCGAGGGGAAGGTGGTATAAGGTGGTCCCTCACCAGATGCCTATTGATGGTGACACATCTGGGCTGGCCAGGTCTCTCTGTCTCTGCCTGTCTCTGTCTCCTATACAACAAAGAACCCAGAGACGTGGGAAGGGCATGTTACGGGAGGGCAGGAGGGAAACAGGGTGTAAAAAGTCTGGGTGTCCCGCACAAGGTCCCTGGACAAGGCGGTGTGTGGCCACCTTCTCACCCAGGTCTTCCAGCTCCAGAGGCTGTGTTCTGCCAACAGCTCCATGGGACAGATGAGAATGACATCATCAGAAAAGGGGACAAAGAGAGAAGAGGACAGCCACGGCACATTCCCTGTCAGGAGAGGAAGGCTTTCCGGGAGGTTGTGTTGGACTTGCCAGCACCTCCACTCTATTCCCAGAGGTCTGTCCCTGAGGCTTTGGGGACTGAGAGGGAGGGGGCACCTGTGGTGGCCTTACAGTCAGGACAACGTGTCAGCCGCAGTTCAGCCAGTGACTCAGCACTGACGGGAAGGCCAGACCTCCCTGAGGTCACCAGCTGCAGTCAACCCTGGACACGTCCACCTCCCGGCACGTCCCCACACATAAGGGACTCCAACTAACTTCCCAGTGACTGCTCCCTCACCATGAAACAGTCTACCTCCCCTTCATTGATTTCTTTTTTTTTTTTTTAAGTTTATTTTGAGAGAGAGCAGGGAGGGAGGCGGGGGGGGGGGGGCGGAGAGAGGAAGAGAGAGGGAAGGAGAATTCCCAGCAGGCCCCACACTGTCAGCGAGGAGCCCGACGTGGGCTCGAACCCACAAACTGAGATCATGACCTGAGCCAAAACCAAGAGCTGGACGATTAACTGACTGATCCACCCAGGTGCCCCTCCTTCAGTGATTTTCTAGTCCAACTAGCTTTCTAAAATTTATAAATATAACGTGTACCTGATTTAAAAAAATTCAAACAGTACCAAAGGCTGTCCAGTAAAAAGAAAAGCAACAGAAATTTAAGTATGATTTTCTAGTTCTTGACCCATCGGTGTAAAGCAGCTTTGTGTGACTCCCATTTTTGTAAACAAGGAAACTGACCCACTTTGTGTGTCCTTCCACTTCTACTCTCTGCTGCCCAATCCCTAATGCCCGGCACCCTTACTATCACGGTTACATGGCACCGAGGTTTACAACTTTTATGTTTTGTTCTAGAAATATTACTGATTGTGCTTCATCTGGAGCTTGGTTCTTTTTTTTTTTTTTATGTTTATTTTTTATTTTGACAGAAAGAGCATGAGCAGGGGAGGAACAGAGAGAGAGGGAAGCACAGAATCTGAAGCAGGCTTCAAGCTCTGAGCTGTCAGCACAGAGCCCAACACAGGGCTCGAACTCAGGAACCGTGAGATCGTGACCTGAGCCGAAGTTGGATGCTGAACCGACTGAGCCACCCAGGTACCCCTAGAGCTTAGTTCTTAAAATTAAAAATGAACCACCAGCATTTATAATATACTGATTGTGTAATTATTATCGTCTCCAGAGGCAAGTGAGGACCCTCAGAGAAGAGCGGATGAGTCACTACACTTGTGCTGCTCAAAGTAAAATGAAATTAACTAAGTTGGAAGGAGGACTTGGGGAGGGGATGGAGTGATATTAAAGTTCTTTCTCCTCAGCATGTTGAAGGCATTTCTGGGGCTCTTCTATTTGGGTTGGCTTGAAGGAGGAGAGGAACAAAACCGGGGGTCTTCATTCTTGTATTCATCTGTACTTTTTGAACACCAATTATGTGTTAGATACTATGCTAAGCACTTAAGATGCATATAAAAGCATTTCCCACCTTCAAAGAGTTCCAAGGGAGAGCCAGGAAAATCAAAGACAGAACAACTAGAAGCTCCAAGGCAGAGTTTTTAAAATTCTGTTTTGTTCACTGCTGTAGTTTTAGTATTTAGACAAGCCAATTACTGAATGAATGACTGAATGTAATGCCTGAGTTACACGCAGTGGAGGTGGTGTGGGTTGGGGAAAGGGGTTGGGACTGGGAGGGGAACCCAGAACACGAAGGAGGAGCCCTGGAGGGTGCCGTGGGCTTGAAGGCTCAGAGAACATTTCCAAAGAGAGTTTGGGTTGACTAGTGAAGTAGGAGGAGGACATGGCAAGAAATCAGGAGAAGGGATCCCCAGTAGTATCATAGGAGCAGGAGGTGAGTTTGGGAAGTGGCAGATGAGGTGAAATGACAGGAGGAGGCAATCTGTGAAGACTTGTATGCAGGGCTGATGGCCTGGCCTTTATTCCAGGGTGCTAGGGAACCGTGGAGGGTTGTTGGCAGGGTGGTAGTGTGGTCAGCTCTGTGGGCAGGGGCAGGGGTGGATGGGGCTGGAGATGGGAGTTCAGCTAGGGAATAAGCTGTCTCTGGGAGGAGGCATAATGAGAAGCTGGACTGAGGCTCTGAGGTTGGAGAGAAGGGCTCAGCACTGAGAAAAATTCAGGAGGTAGAATCTGGACAATTTGGTAACCGAGGGGCTTCGTGGGATATCTCGCACAGGATGAGTTCCTGATCTGAGTGGCTGATGGGGTGGTGGCATCATTCACAAAGAGAAGGATTAAAAGAGGGGTGCGTGGGTGGCTCAGTCGGTTAAGTATCCAACTCCAGCTCAGGTCATGATCTCACAGTTTGTGAGTTTGAGCCCTGCGTTGGGCTCTGTGCTGACAGCTCAGAGCCTGGAGCCTGCTTCAGATTCTGTCTTTCTCTCTCTCTGCCTCTCCCTGGCTCATGCTCTCTCTCTCAAAAATAAATAAACATTAAAGATTAAAAGAAAAACAATGGGTTCAGCAAGTTTTCAGGAGCACTACGTACTGCTGCATGTTGTGCATGTGGGACACCTAAGTGGGGACATCTTTGGATAGGTGGATCCATTTTCACATCAGAGAATTATTGGCAAATGAATGATATATAAAGCCAAGGATGCAGAAATGTAGGATAATAGGTACATGAGTGTATAAGAGAAATACCACCTTTAAGGATGGACAGATACAAAGAAGTCCATGAAGGAGACCAGGAAGAGCTGAACCAAGGGGATGGGTATCACTCTTTCAGTGCAGGGGTATGGGTGAATGAATAAATGAATGAATGAATGTGTATCTTAAATTATTTATCCCTGCCTTTCCTTCTGGATTCCCCTCTTGAAGTACCTTCAAGCACTAGACTGTACAACAAGAACCTGTCCCCATTATCTTAGGGCAAGAACCACCAGAAGTTTTCCCTAAGATATTTAGGAAATATTGAGAGTCATGAAGACTCTCAGTAGTTTTCCAAAGAGTGGTTTCTCTGGAAGTTAGCTTTTTTTTTTTTTTTAAATAAACTTTTAATTTTAGTTTTAGGTTTAGAGGAAATTTGAGAAGATGGAAGAGAGAATTCTCATATACCCAACACCCAAGTCTCCCCTATTGGTAATGCCTTACGTTAGTATGGTGCGTTTGTCATAACCAGTGAATCAAAACGGTTACAACATTTTTAACTAAAGTCCATACTCAGATTTCCTTGGTTTTTCAATAATGTCCTTTTTTGGTTGTTGTTCTAGGAAAGCATCCAGGGTAACACATTACACTTAGTTGTAATGTCTCCTTAGGCTCCCCTGGGCTGTGAGATCTTCTTATATTTTTCTTGTTTGTGAGGACTTGGACAGTTTTGAGGAATACTGATCAATTATTTATAGCATTTCCTACCACTGGGGTTTGTCTGATGTTTTTCTCGTGATTAAACTGGGATTATAGGTTTTGGGGAGGAAGACCATAGAGGTAAAGTGCTTTTTTCATTCATATCCTATCAAGGTACGTACTGGCCATGGGCTAGCCAGGTTAAAGTCATGCTTGTCAGTTTTCTCCTCTGTTGAGTTTTCTCCTCACCTCCCTTCTGTACTGTACTCTTTGGAAGGAAGTCAACGTGTATATCCCACAGTTAAGGGATGGAGAATTATGGTCCTCCTCCTCGAAGGAGCAGGCAGTTAACTTTAAAAATTCTCATGCTGTCTTTTCATTTGAAGGAAGTTTCTCTCCAGCTTCCTTTTCTGTCTTCCAGATACTCTTTTAAGAACACACAGGGCTGCCAAACAATGGAGCCTGACTTCAAAGGATCTTTTATGGGACTCAACATTTCTAAATGTATCTAAATACAGGCAGTCTCAATATACCACATGACCAGAATTTTAAAATGCAAGCAGTGGCTCCCCTCCAGGTAGGCACTGGTTTACTACTGCTTCAGGCATGATGACTCCCTTTGAAGCAAGCCCGGAACGGTGTCTGATACGGGGCCCACCCCTTGTCCACCCTGCTGGTATTGTGGATGAGGCTGGTCTAACTTAAAAGTCAGGAATAAGTGAAAACCCCCCAACAAGAGGAAGATTCAGAAAGGAAGTACTGGAAAATATTGATGATGTTCATTGTACCGGACACATAAATAATGTCCTACCATGTTACAATAACAGCACTCTCTTCTATAAACCAAGAGTATCATGGCAAAGACACACAACATAATCAGAGATCACATCCCTACAAAAAGTAAGGGAAAGAATTTCACACCAAGGAAAGATGATTATTTAAAGACATAATGAGACTCTATCAAGAATAGTCACCATGTGAGTCAGGAAACAGAGCACTTGTATCTTAGCATAATAAATTTTTATAACTTAATAAAAAGCTATTGAACTCTGGAAAGATAAGACCCAATCCCACTGTTTTGGTTCCCTCCAGTGGTTGTGTCCTGCTGCCCCCTTGGGGCCTTGCCACAGGGTAAGGAGGAGCAAGGAAGTGACACAAACTGTTTTTCTCTCACTCTCTTTTCCTCCTTATTATTTCCTGGACTTTGAAGTTCAATGCCATGTAAATATTAACTTGCTTCTTACATAAAGCTTCAAAGAACAAACTGTAATCTGAGCATGTGATTTACCCTAACATTTTCCCATGAGCTTTAAGGATTCTGATTTCTTCTCTACCAATATGTATGTCTCTATCTCACAGAATTAGTTTGGAAACAGTCTTTAACTTTTCCTTCTTCTTCTCATTATTATTATTATTATTCTTGTTATTACTATTATTATTAATCATCCTCCTCCTTCTCCTCCTCATCATCACATGATGGAAGTATTTTCCAAAGAATGCCTGAGATGATTTTAGGTGGTAACATCTACTAAGTTTCCTTTTAAATATATTTAAGTTAAAAAGCTAATTTGACTTGAGGTGCCTGGCTGGCTTAGTCAGTAGAGTATGCGACTCTTAGTCTTGGGATTGTGAGTTCAAGTCCCATGTTGGGTAAACAGATTACTTAAAAAACAAACAAACAAACAAAACAGCCTAATTTGACTTAAAGAAAAAACATGTCAGTGGTAGTACAACTTGTAAAAGGTAGGGCAAAAATTATCACTGGCTAAAGTTTGGGACTTACTCAACTCTTGAAATAATCAGTTTCAGAGGTGAAATTTATTGCACAGGTAAAAGTGGAATTATATTATTATAACTTCGGGAACAACTCACAGCAATAAGGTCCATGGGTTTTTTGTTCTGTTCTGTTTTGTTTTGTTTTTGTTTTTGTTTTTGTTTTTTGTTTCTTGTTTCTGCTAGTCACATTACCAACAGTTTTCTTTTATAATACAATCGTGCCGACCATGATGGTCTAAACCACTCTGACAAACCTTTCAAACCAAATTAGACACCCCATTGACACAATCTTTGCAAAGCTGGTCAAAAGAAAGTCTCTCGGAATTTGTTTTAGAGATGTTTTTGGATTTTCTCCTAGGTTATGTTTTATTTTCCCCAAATTAAAATAATATAAAATAATTATGGCTTTTCCTAACATTGAGAACCTTAACATATGTTACAATTTGACTTACTGAAGAAACAATCCCTTAGTTATGAGATCTTGATTTTATAAAAATTACGTCTTATTATTCCCTTCTAGCTCCATCATGCTGATGTGTTCTTTTGCAAGGGATGTGCCATCTAGAGTTGGTTTGCTGGACCTGAACTGTGTAGCCAGTATGATCTCAATAAATGAAAGACTGATACTTTTAAAAAATGCTAATTTCCTTAATCTTTTCACCTCCCCCTGCACTGAGATGTTTTTCCTTGACACATAATTAAATGCTTTTGAGCGTTTGCTGAATTACTGTGTGGTTAATCCCTCTCAACAGCAGGAAGCTTAGATATTTGTAAATTTCCTCAGTGCACCGTTTCTGATTAGTTGACCTTTTCTAAATACCAAACCAACCGGTTGCAGTCAGTTCTATCACTCCATGATCAGCCTGCATTTATCCATAGATAAAGTTCTTGTTGGTTTTCATTTGTTTTGAGAATTGGTATAGACAGAACAAATGGCTGTTGCATTAGAGTTTTGAATTTATCTTAAACTGTAATCACTGATGTTATCTTTCTTCATAAGCTCCAAAGAGTACCTTTGTTGTTATTCTGGTTTATACTAATACTTTATCTTTATATATACACCCTTCCTTTTGCAAAGTGACTTAATTTGTTTTATTGATTGTAGGTATCAGTGATAGTGCACTTAATTAGCTTTCAAAACACAACTATGTTATCATCACATTATTTCGGAAAAATACATGAACATTCTTTCCAGCCGTGCCCATTCTCCAATCCCTTCTTCTCTCTCTTTCTCTCCTGCCCTCCTTCTGTTCTTTCCTTCCCGCATCAAACATTTATTGAACATCTACATGTCAGGCACTGTACTAGATATTGCTAGAGTCAATGGTGGAAAAACTCTTGGTTCCCCAGGAAGCTTATTCTATAGGTTTAAAATCATTCCTTCCTGTTTATTCCAAAGATCACTCGGGATGAAAACACACTAATGAAATTCATGCGAAAGAAAGCAAACATGGACTGCTCCTACTGAACTGGAGAAAAAGCATGTTACCCACCTTTAGCTGCTGCAGAATAATCCTTCTTCCTTGTGGGCTCTGGCTATATCAACAATCCTTCTTTTCCCCCCAAGAACTGGCTCTGGAGAGGGCGTTCTTCCTCCTCTAGCACAAATAGCCTTCAGTGGGAATGTTGGGATGGACACCAGTTGAATGAGGCCCAGAGCAGCTGGAGTCCTCCTAGAAAACTTACATGCCCACACTCGTTTGGTGTGGCTGCCTGAGGCCTCTGGTGGAGAGCTCCTGTAGGAAACCACAAATGCACAGGAAATTGGGGAAAATCAGATAAAGGCAAACCTTTAAATGACATATGTACAGAAAGGAAACAGTTAAGAATTAACCCAAATTAATTTAAGGCTATAAGAACAAGTGGTGCAACGGTTTAGTTAATAAGTAGCTAGTCTGCAAAGCTAAGGCATTTGAGCCAAAGGACTAAGGGTCTTTAGAGCTGTAAGAGGGCAGGTGGATGGAGAAATGGACCTATCACAGAGTCACAAATTGCTGTGGGAAGTAGGAGCAGGCACTGCACAGTGAACCAATACAGACTCGTACATACAACCACCTACCTGTACATACATCTATTGATCCATTCAGAAAACACTTGTCGAGCCCCACTGTTCTAGGGATAGTATTGAAGATATAGCAGTGCGCATGCCTTCATGGACTCTAACATTCACCAGTATGCAGGAGGTACATTGAACAACAAACTGGAATTTGGGTAAGTATTATATAAAGAAAAGGCAATGTTAAAACTTGAGTCTGCTAAGTTTGGCTAGTTTCTTCGGAATAGCAGGGACCAAAGAACCTTCCAGGGGAAAAAGCCGTCACCTACTTCCTTACCCTTTCTCTAATCTCATTATCTCCCCCTCCTTTCTTTCTTTTAGCTCATCAAGACCATGTCACCATCCACTTCTTTAGGCTCAGGCTCATCTATACTCAGACCTCTAGTCCTGCCCTAATAGGAAACATGAGACCCTTGGCTGTTCTGCACTTGGCTTCTTGAATTTCGGATTTACTTTTTGTTTTTGACCTCTAAAAACTGAATTCAAGTTCCTGGAATTCAAAGACTCAGTATTTATCTATATCCTGTGTTTAACTTATACCCATCAATCTACATGATGCACTCAAATCCCTAATCTAGCCATGAAGAATTGGGAATGTGGAGTATGACCACCAGGTCAGTGTGCCTAGGGAGAACAGTCAGTGGACAGAGGTGAGTAAACTCAAAAGTGAGATGGGTTAAACGTCTGGAGACCAAATCAGGAGATGTAGTCCACAAGGATCATAGTCTACAGGGGACATGTTGCTTCTAGAAGACTTTCCCAGAACTTATTCATCCTATGTTGTGGTTTACTGATAAGAATAAGGGGTCTCATTGTAAATAAAACCAGGAAAAAGACCATTTGTAAAATCAAATGAAAAAGGGTATAGGATAGAAGGGTGACTATCCTTAAAAAGACTAGAAAAGGAAAAGCCAAGGAGGAAGTTTTATCATTGTGTCTCCAAAACTGTGCAGATGGGGAGATGACTGACTAGTCTCATTGTCCATTTGGAAGGCAGATCCCATAGAAGAAACATGTGATAGCATAATTTAATAAATTCATTCCCTAGGGTTTTTTGCTTGTTTGTTTTTCTGAGCACATACTGTAGTCCAAATACTACTGAAGATAAATCCGTGATAAGACACAACCTCTTTCCTCTTGAAGCTCATTGTCTAATGGGGAATACAGGCTTATAAACAACTCATGAAAAATACCACAAGTTGGATTTTCTAACACAAGATTCCTTAGGACCTCAGAGCAGGGGCTCCAATACTTCCTAGCAAGGTCAAGGAAAACTCTCCCAAGGAAGTGACCTTTCAGTTGAGTTCTAAAGAACAAGGGTCATTTCAGGTAAGAATTTTTTGTCTCCACTTAGCTCTTCTCCCCCCTCCCTCCCCCCCATTTAGCTCTTCTTCATGGGAAAAGATTGTTTAGGCCTAATCTACCATGAATATTTCTGGGTTTTGTTTTTTTTTTAAATATAGCTCTCATTATCTAAAAAAAACTTTTTTAACGTTTATTTATTTTTGAGACAGAGAGAGACAGAGCATGAATGGGGGAGGGTCAGGGAGAGAGAGAGGGAGACACAGAATCTGAAACAGGCTCCAGGCTCTGAGCTGTCAACACAGAGCCCGATGCGGGGCTTGAACTCATGGACTGCGAGATCATGACCTGAGCCGAAGTTGGACGCTTAACCAACTGAGCCACCCAGGCGCCCCTCTAGCTCTCATTATTAAGCTAAAATTTCAGTTGATTTTTAGAGCCAGTGTGGAAATAATTTACTTGGACCTGAAATGAAAAAGTTTTTGAATCTACAAAGCCAAGGACTAAATCTTTGAGCAGTTAGAAGACATGCTGAGAGATACAGCCAGACTGGCCAGACATCCCTACTTTTCCTTACCAATTTATGATTGGTAACTGGCTCCACCTGATGAGGGACAGAAGCAGAAAAATGTGCGCATTTAGCTCAGAAGTCTACCTGTAGACTGCGTAGTTCCAATAAGGATCAAATATGTGCTAGTTGCTACATTCTTAAAGGGTCTCATGATTGCCTGTGTATTTCACTGATAGTTAATACCCAACTGAATGATAAGCACCAGAGAAATCCTACAAAAGTAGCTTTATTAGTAGAAATTCAAATAAAACATTTATGATCTAATACTCCCTGCACATCTCCTCCCCCTTGAGCACTATGCATATAACCACCAGCCGCCCATGGGTCCTTCCCCTGTCCTCCTTAAATAAGTTTACTAAGTTGCACCATACAATGCCTCAAGAATTCCACCTTGACCATTGCACTCAACAACCCCATAACATTTTTGGTGGCCTGTGCAGGGATTATGGAATGAATACAAGAGCTTCTGTGCAACTTGGTAAGTCTCTTTTACTTCTCCAGCCTCTACTTCTTACTTGTTCTTTTCTGGAAATGTCCTGAATAGTATGACCCTTGGGAATGAGTCTTGCCTGAGTGCTCAGGAGAAAACCTCTTGCCCGTGGCCACACTATGGAAAGGGATGGACTCCTGCCACCCAGCTAGACATTATTACTTTGGCTGTAATGGTTTTGGGCTTAGAAATCAGACTTTCCTTGGGGTGCCTGGGTGGCTCAGTCGGTTAAGCGGCCGACTTCGGCTCAGGTCATGATCTCGCGGTCCGTGAGTTCGAGCCCCGCGTTGGGCTCTGTGCTGACAGCTCAGAGCCTGGAGCCTACTTCAGATTCTGTGTCTCCCTCTCTCTCTGACCCTCCCCCGTTCATGTTCTATCTTTCTCTGTCTCAAAAATAAATAAAAGTTAAAAAAATTTTTTTTTAAAAAGAATCAGACTCTCCTTATTTTTCCTGTTATTTTGATGCATATATTATCGTCAGGTTTAGGATGGCCACCAATCTCAAAACTCCCGCATAAAGTTTCTACCTATATAACCCAGTGTGATCCCTCGATTAGCATAAAATCCAAGGTATGTCTGACCATGTACTTCTCAAAAGGGACCAGTCAGAACTACCCAATGGGGAGCTGGACTGTAAACAGAGATCCTGAGTAAGTTGCTTGGATTCGATAGGAACTCCATGCTTTTATTTTTTTCAGGTCTCTCATTTGTCCTTACTCAAGGGCTATTTGACATTCTTGGTCCTGCTCTCAGATTGAAAACACTTCCAGCTAAGATATATGATGCTTAATACATCATGAAAACCCCATCCATTAATACTAGACCTAGAGGCTTACAAAGGTTATTATTATTGATCGCCAAATATATTGACTTCTTCAAAATGGAGACAGACCCAGTGTCTGTAGCATCTCAGTCCATTCACCAGCACCCACTGTAGTCCAGAATGCAATTGGAAAGCAAAGGGAGGTTGGCATCACTTCTCAGGTAGTACAAAGGTGTCAGAGGTTTAGGAATGAGGGACGCCTCTCAGCACTCTGAACCCCAGATACCTTCAGCAATATTCCTGGTGGGATGCCATTTGGAAGTTGAGGGGGATTTTGGCAATGGTTTTAGTTATGCGGTCTCCTCGTTTTATAGGGATTAACTATGGAATCAACTTCCTCAGTCCCATGGGATTCCCCTTTGGGCCATCTCATAGCACACTGGAGTCAATTTGGACAACAGGATTTAAAGAAGAAGTGCTTCATCTTTTTTCTACAAAAATGTCTGGCTTTGGATGATGATGAAAAATGGCCCATTAACAGGTCCTTAAGCTTCAATACTATTTATCAATTTGCCTTTTTTTGCAGGCAACAGGGAAAATGAACCAAAATACCCTACATCCAGGTCTTTATGGCACTGAGTCAGGATCTTAATCTAAGAAGACTTGTAGGATGTGTCTGGCAAGATTCCAGGCTCCCCACCTTTAGATATTTCAGACAATGATTGTTTAAAAAGACCACCATAATCAAAGAAACCAACTCGGTCAGACAAACAAGAAAATCAATGAGCAGAAGAAAAAGTGAAAATGAGCCTGTAAGCAAGCCCAGTCCCCTAGTAATTCCCCTCCACATAAACCTTTGGAGCCTTCTACTCCTAGTTCAGTGGGACATAAACTAGAAACAGAACATCATACTTACCAAACACTCAGACTAAGGAAGGATTGTATCCACTTCAGAAAGTAGCAAATGAAGAAATGAGCACAATTAAGGTACATGTTCCATTTTCCATGTCAAATCTGGCTCAAATAAAACCAAAGCTAGGATGATACTCAAGGATCCACCCAAGTTTATAGATGGATTTCACCAGGTGTCTCTAACATTTGATTTAACCTGGAAGGATATCTATATTATTCTAACACATTGCTGTACCCCAGAAGTAAAGGCCTGGACTTGAACTGGGGCACAAGAATTTGTAGATGAGGGGCACATGGGTGGCTCAGTTGGTTAAGCATCCAACTTCTGCTCAGGTCATGATCTTACAGTTCCTGAGTTTGAGCCCCACGTTGGGTTCTCTGCTGTCAGTACAGAGCCTGCTTCCTGATCCTCTGTTCCTCTCTAACTCTGCTGCTCCCCCACTCATGCTCTCTCTCTCTCTCTCTCAAAAATAAATAAACATAAAAAAAAAAAAAAAGGAATTTGCAGATGAGTTGGCAACTAGGAGTAGAAACCATTATCCAGCAGGAGGAGAGGTTGTTCCTAATATTGAGTCTTACTGGAACTACCAAGAGGACAGACCTGGCAGGGAAAGACGAGACTATATGGTCACCTATTTATTGGAGGGGGTGTAAAGAGGATTTTCTACACCTGTCAATTCTGATAAAATTAAGGAAGTGACCAAGGCAAATGCTGAAAATCCAGCCTTATTTCAGGGGTGTTTAATAGAAGCAACTTATAAATACACAGATTTAGACCCAAACACACCAGAAGGGATGGCTATCCTAAATAAGCATTTTATGAGCCAGTCAGCACCATTCACTGTAAACTGGCAAAGATGGCCCTAGGCCCTCAAACTCCAACCCAGTGGCTGCTGGAAGCGGCCACTGGAGTCTTTAAAAACAGAGATATGGCTTTAAAACAGGAGAAGGACCGCAGGGCTAAAATAACAGAGTAGAATGAAGGTTCAAATATTGGCTGCCATTATTGTGGATCCCCAACAATGCCAGGCTAACCAGGGGCAGCAGAAGAAACCGGTCTCAGACAGAAGTTCAGGTAAGACCTCATACTATAGGTGTGGCCAAACTGGACACTGGAGTAAAGAATGTCTGAATAAATGCTCTCTGCAGGGGCCAATCCCACTTGCAAAGCAGAGGGACACTGGAAAAGGGACTGTCCTTATCTCCAGAGAGAGGGGAAGACAGGAACTCATTTCCCAGCCTGAGAGCAACAACCTGAACAGATGGCATTATGGGGCTGAGGCTGGTCTGGCTTCCCTGAACATCAAGGTGGCTAAGCCCTGGATTACCCCAGACGTGGGAGGTAAGTTCACTGATTTTCTTATTGATACGGGAGCCACTTACTCTGCCCTTGTTCAGCACTCTTGCCTGACCTGTCTTTCTAAACATAAAATTACCAGAATAGAAGCAGAACCTAAATCATACTAAGTAACTTTTCCTTTAACCTGTAAATATGAAGACCAATTAATTACCCACTCTTTTCTGGTTCTCCCTTCCTGTCTCACTTCCCTACTGGGAAGGGACTTCATGTTTAATTAAGTTGGGAAGCTAGTTCAAACTAACTGGGTAGGAGGATGGTCTCTTTTCCCTGAGGGCTGAAGAAAAACCAGGCATTCATCCTGGAATTCCCCTTAATGTTTGGGAACAAGTAGACCCACAAGCATGGAACTGTGACATCCCAGGGAAGGCAATATGGGTCCATGCCATCAAAGTAGGTCTAAAGGATCTTGCTATTATTCCACACAAAAAAACAATATCCTCTTAAGAGAGAAGCCAGAGCTAGACTCCAACCACTTACAGGTAAATTTCTTAAATATGGAATTCTTAAACCTTGTTTATCCCCTTTTAATACTCCCATTTTGCCTGTTAAGAAGCTTAATGGTGAGCACAGAATGGTACAAGACCTCAAAGCAATAAACTAAGCGGTAGAGTCCCTATTCACCCTCTAGTACCAAACCTTTATACTATTATTGACTCAAATTCTGGGCAATACAGAATGGTTTACAGTGCTTGATTTAAAGGATGCTTTCTTTTGTATCCCCTTAAGAGAAGAGGCCCAGACTCTATTTGCCTTTGAATGGACTCCTTTAGGAGAACAAGCATGGCAGCTTACATGGACAGTCCTTCCATGGGGATTTACAGATAGTCCCCATTTGTTTGGCAAGGCACTCAGTAGAGAACTTAGATATCTTGCATTGCCTCAAGGAACAATATCACAATATGTTGATGAAATTTTAATATGCAGCCCCATAAAAGGGGCCTTGGGCTATAATTCTATTGTGTACTAAACTTTCTTGGAGAGAGAGGATACTGAGTATCACCTAAAAGGCTGAAATTCTAATTTCTAATTCTAATTTCTAAATTTCTAAACAGAAAGTACAATACTTAGGATATGAATTAACTCCTGGAGATCATTCCCTGTCAATTGAGAGAAAAAGAGCTATAATAGAATTGGGACCTCCTGCCACAAGAAAAAAACGACTCCAAACCTTTTTAGGAATGGCTGGATTTTGCCACCTATGGATTCCAAGGTTTGGAGTCTTTGCTAAATCTCAATATAAGGCCACTAGGGGGCCAAATAAGAGCCTTTAAAATGGGACAAAGAACAACAGGGGGCCTTTCAACAACTAAAAACTAAACTATCTTCGGCCAGGCCCTGGCTCTACCAAACTTAGAAAAACCCATTTACCCTATTCATTGTTGAAAAACAGGGCCAAGCCCTAGGAGTACTAACACAAAAACTACGGGCATGAATTGAGACCTATAGGATGTTTTTCCAAGCCATTGAAAGTACAGCCCAAGGATGGCCAGCATGTCTCTGAGCAGTAGCAGCCACTGCATTGCTAGCAGAAGCATCTAAACTTTCAATGGGACGGCCATTGACAGTGATGACTTCTTATCACTGTCCTTTAGAAACTAAAGGACATCAGTGAACGACAGGGTGATGACTAAAGATCAAACTATACTTTAGATTCCCCCAGTACTGTTCTCAAACCTGTCAAACCCTAAATCCAGCATTCCTCATGCCTGGACGAGGCCATGCTACTACTCTGCCTGAACATGACTGTAAAGAGGCAATAGAATTAGTCTATTCCAGCTACGTCTGGATCTAAAAGATCAAGCCACAGATAGATGGTTTATAGACGACAGTAGTTTTACGTAAGAAGGACAAAGTAAAGCTGGGTATGTAATTGTTAGTTTCATGAAAGCTACTGAAGCCAACCTGTTACCAACCAATGCTTCAGCTCAAAAGGCAGAACTGATAGTTCTCATGCAAGCTCTTCAGTTAGCTAAAGGCCTAAGAGTTGGGGCGCTTGGGTGGCTCAGTTGGTTAAGCGTCTGACTCTTGGTTTCGGCTCAGGTCAGGATCTCACAGTTCATGTGAGTTGGAGCCCCACATGGTGCTCGCTGCTGTCAGAGACAGAGCCTGCTTGGGATTCTGTCTCTCCCTCTCTCTCTCTCTGCCCCTCCCCTACTCATGTACACACTCTCAACAAATAAATACATAAATAAACATTTTTTTAAAAGGTCTAAGAGTGTGTGTGTGTGTGTGTGTGTGTGTGTGTGTATGCCTTCCTTGCACTTCATGCATATGGTGCCATCTGGAAGTAAAAGGGATTATTAACTAGTCATAATTCCCCTATTAAATATGGACTTAAATTTGTAACTCTGTTAGAGGCAGTTCATCTCCCTAAAGAAGCTGCTGTAAAGCATCTTAGAGGACATCCAAAGGGAACAAATTTAGAATCTAAAGGAAATAATTTAGACAATTTGGCAGCCCAAGTGACAGCTTGAACTAAACTAGTTCTGAGTCTTAGACCAGTCTTTAATCGCTTAAGCACTGTGGTTTCCATTTATACTATGGAAGGGAACAACAGAACACTTGGGGGAAACTCTACTAAAACTGCTGAGGGATGGTATAAGAAGTGATAAAGGAAAAATCTTTGTCCCTAAGGAAAAACAATGCAAATTAGCAACAAGATTGCACCAGGCTACTCATATGGGAAGAGAAGCTTTATGGAATTTCACCAAACCCTTATTTGATGGAATAGGATTAAGAGCCGTTTTATAAAATGCATGTAAGTCTTGTGCAGTGTGTGCCCAGGTTAACCTTGAAGGTGCACTATAACCACCTTCGTTTTTTAACACTTGCCCAAAGATGTGGAAAATACCCTGGGGAAGACTAGCAAATTGATTTTACAGTTGCCACCTTATAAGGGATACAAATATTCATTAGTCTATATAAACACCTTTACTGGATGGATGGAGGTCTTCCCATGTGAGACAGAAAAGGCTACTGAAGTAACAAAGACTTTATTAAGGGAAATCGGTCCCCAGTTTGGGCTCCCTTGATCTCTTCAAGGTGACAATGCCCCATCCTTTACAGCCCAAATAACTCAACAGGTAGCCCAAACCCATAAAATTAAATATTTTTTACATATAGCCTGACATCCTCAATCACCAGGCACAGTTGAAAAGGCCAACCATAATTTTAAAAGATACCTTACTAAGATGAGGATAGAAACACAAGAAAACTGGGTAACTCTTTTACAAATAGGTCTCTTAGGAATAAGAACTACCCCACAGGAAAGATTAGGGTTAAGCCCTTTTGAATTAATATATGGTTGACCCTTACCATTGACTTATCCTCAGTCCCAGACTAAAGTAATGTTACACTTCTCATTAGACACTAGATTAGTCCATAAAACTCTTAACAAACATGCTAATAAAGTACTGCCAAAACCGGACCCTAAGGAAATTCAAAATTCTTTACAAGTAAACCCCAGAGAACTAGTCTATTTAAAATAGACTGGCAGGCAAACAACTCAGGAGAACAAATTCCTAAATGGAAATGACCTTACAGGGTCATTTTAAGCACTCCACTGCGGTAAAACTAGAAGGTCACTCAACATAGACTCGTATTTCTTGAATTAAACTTATACCCCTTCAACAGAGAGTGACAATGAACTGGTCGATGTGCCCTCATATTCCTGTGAACCAGCAGATCTCAAATTCCTTTTCAACAACGAGATAAGAAAACATGAAGGTCTCTTTTCTTTTACCTGCCATCTACACACCATACCTAAGTGGTAACTCTTTTTTACAGTCGGTATAACATTACGTGGAGCTACAAAACCGGTATTCATGCTGGATTTGTAGCTCACTGCCCGTATCAAGCACTTCAGGCCTTCCTTGGTGGGTTTCTACTTTACAAGATACAGATTGGCATTATTTACATCAATACGTAGCTGATAAGATACATCACCTGCACGCTAGCACATAGAGGGATATTTCTATTACTAGAAAGAATGTTTCTTGCTGGCCTATGATAGATGTTACATGTGACTCTCTAGGCGATAAGATGCCTTTCTCTTACCCTCAAATCTATTAAAATTTTAACTGAATATGCCAACCTACAGGTAGGCTCATAACAACAAATTCCCCAACTACACAGTCCTTCCTGTCGATATCATCCAGGAAGGATGATACCAAATATGGGATGAATCTATGTGGCTTATTACTACAACAGGACAACTAAGCCAGGAGACCATTTATGCTGGGAACAGAAAACACCATACCCTTGATTCATGGCTCAATATACTCACCAAATGGGATGGCTCCCCCAGAAACCTGTGACCATACCGTCACTTTATAGGCAATTGATTGGTTTGCTACTGACTGGACAAAGTGACTGGGCATCAGATGGCTAACACCTAATGGAACACAACGGTTATATGGGCCAAATATGCAGCCATGGCTTCCACCAGGCTGGAATGGAAGATGTACTATAGATTATGGCTAGATGCATGGCCATAGCACTAAGACTGTCACAATTCCAGCTAATCTTCCATATCTAAAACAACAATGGACAGGATCTGTGTTCCATTGGTATGATCATCTGACATCTATTTTTCTTCTATCAGTAGGTTTAGAAAATGTCATATGGCACATGGAGGCCCTTGACAAACACAATTAAGGCCTTAAATGACCCTTAAAATAACATTGCATTATTAAACTCTGAAATAACTCGTGTATAAAGCAGTTCTACAAAATAGAATGGCATTAGATGTCTCAGCAGCACAAGGAGGAACATGTGCCGTTATTAAAGTGGAATGTTGCGGGGCACCTGGGTGGCTCAGTCAGTTGAGCGTCTGAGCCAGCTCAGGTCATGGTCTCGCGGTTTGTGAGTTCGAGCCCCACGTCGGGCTCTGAGCTGATAGCTCAGAGCCTGGAGCCTGCTTCGGATTCTGTGTCTCCCTCTCTCTCTGCCCCTCCCCTGCTTGTGCTCTGTCTCTCTCTCAAAAATAAACATTAAAAAAAATAAATAAAGTGGAATGTTGCATCTACATTCAGGATTATGACAAAAATGTAACAAGATTACTTACTGATATGAATAATCAAATTGGTGCTCTTAAAGAGATCCTACATTGTCGGGGCGCCTGGGTGGCTCAGTCGGTTGAGCGTCCGACTTCAGCTCAGGTCACGATCTCACGGTTTGTGAGTTCGAGCCCCGCGTCGGGCTCTGAGCTGATAGCTCAGAGCCTGGAGCCTGCTTCCGATTCTGTGTCTCCCTCTCTCTCTGCCCCTCCCCCATTCATGCTCTGTCTCTCTCTGTCTCAAAAAAATAAATAAACATTAAAAAAAAAATTAAAAAAAAAAAGATCCTACATTGTCACTTAATGACTGGTTACATTCCTGGTCAGGAGGTGGACTGTGATCCACACTAAAGGGTCTTCTCATTGCTCTTCTTATTTTCATAATAATAATAATAATAATAATCCTAATGTGTTGTCTCTTTAGCTTGGTTCTCTATTCTTGAGATACCTGCAAGTAGTTCCTGACTCCTTCACCTAGCCGACATATGATCCTTACTACTTGAAACAAATTCATCCTGATGTCCACTCTGGACTCTACGGCAACAGCCTTCCATAATAGTTACTTGCAGGGACAGAGAGTGACTAATTTTGGTCCATAGGTTGGGACATCTCTAAGACCCCTGTCAGGCTGAAGAAGTCACAGAAGATGAGGGAGGCCTTCGCCCTTCAACAACCTTCAAGATTTAAGGACCGAAAATTGGCCAGGGGGGAAATGATGAGGGACAGAAGCAGAGAAATGTTCACTTTTGGCTGATCTACAGCCTGCACAGTTCCGGTAAGGAGCCAACATGTGCTGGCTGCTACGTTCTTAAAGGGCCTCATGACAGTCTGTACATCTCACTCATAGTTAATACCAAACCAAATGATAAGCACTGGAGAAATGTTACAAAAGCGGTTTTAGGAGTAGAAATTCAAAGCAAACATTTATGATCTGACACTCCCTGCACGTCCCCTCCCCCTTGAGCACTAAGTATATAACTACCAGGTTCATACAGCAAAAAAGCGCAGTCCTTTCTGCCCATGGGTCCTGCCTATGTGCTGCTTAAATAAACTAAGTTGCACCACATAACATTTCAAGAATTCTTTCTTGATCCTTGCACTCGATGACCCCGCAACACCCCTGGGAATTTTCAGGCCCTGTAATAGCAGACTCCACATTTCCTGAACAAAAAATAAATATGTGTACGGGAGTGCAGCAAGGGGCTTCTTTCATGCTCAAAGGAAGCACTTCTAAATAGTTCCCAGTAATAGTTAACTGGAGGACTTGAATTAATTTTTATTTTCCCAGACCTGTGAAGGCCCCCGTAATAGTTTTCTGGGGATGGCATAACACAACACAACATAGGCTAGGTTGTCTAATCAACAGAAATGAATTCTCTCACAGTTCTGGAGGATGTTAGATCAAGATCAAGATGTCAGCAAGGGCTCGTGTCCTCTGAGGCCTCTCTGCTTGGTTTGCAGATGGCTGCCTTCTGCCATGTCTTCACATGGCCTTTTCTCTGTGCGTGCAAATCCCTAGTGTGTCTTTTTTGTGTCCTAATTTATTATTCTTATAAGGTACACCAGTCAGACTGGATTAGGGCCCATCTAAAATGGCCTCATTCTAACTTAAATACCTCTTGAAAGGCCCTATCTGCAAATACAGTCACATTCTAAAGTACTGGGTGTTAGGGCTTCAATATGTGCAGTTTTAGGGCTGCAAATTCAGCCCTTTACAGCCCTGTCCCTTTGCCGATTCTTGCTATCTGGTTGCCCTGTGGTTCGCTGTGTGGAAAACAGCATGAACCACAGAAGAAGCCAGGGACCACAGGGCCCTCTATTTGCTAAAAGAACGCTTGCCTCAAACCAAGAGAGAAATGGAAGAGTCTTGGGACTTGCACCCCTTTATGCCTACTTCTTGCATTCTATTACAGAGAGACCCATTGTTGATGCCTTCCCAGGATTTGGGGCATTTCCGAGTTTTAAAAGTGACACAGTAACTTTCTACTTGAAGCAGGTGAAATGCCTATTTTGCATCTGAGGATCACATGGGAAAGATACAAGCCATTCACCATCAGAAGTTTCAGATTAAGGAGTTTTTAAAGATCTCAGGTTGCGTTTAGAAACAAACTACAATGTGAAAACAGAGCCAAGAGGAGAGGAAGTAAAAGAACCTTGCAAGGCACAGTTAGTAGCACTCTGAAAGTCAGTATTTCCTGTTTGCTAACAAACCTCATTCTTCCACAACGGCCTTGCTCAATGATAGCAGGTCTTGTAATGCCAGTGGCTCTAGGTCAATTCACTGAAAGCCAGGTGTTTCTATTTTACCTTCCTAATCCCTGCGGGTCCCCATCAAGTTTCTCCCATTGTTTCTAATCCCCCTTAATCCTCCCACTGCCATTTGTTCTCACTTCCCCCATCCTTTCAAGTGCCTCTTGGTTCCCCCAAGCCTTTGTCCCTTTCCCTCTCCGCCAACCCCAGTCCTTTCTAATTGCTCCCGGTCCTACAGATCCCGCCCTTTACATTCCAGTCCTTTATGCCCTCCCCTTACCGCCCATTCCTCCAGTCCCTCCCACTACGTCTATTCCCGTAGCCCCGCCCGCTCTGCGTCAGCCCCTCCCCACCTCAAAGGGAACGCAGGCGTTTTAAGGCTGATAAACATAGACCATTGCCTACTGAAAGCACTGTGCCGTTTTACGCTCACATCAACATCGAATTCGATGAACAGGCTTGATGTCAGAAACATCATCAGCAACCCTATTACTCTTTTTAACTATCTGATAGCATTTTTTGGTGAAAATAAACACCTTGCTGTTTTATATTGTATTTTTCTCGATTACTAGTAATGTTGGAAATCTTAACATGTGTTGTTTTGGTTAACTATTTCTTGTTCTGTGAATTGCCTGTTCATATTCTTTGTCCATTTTTCAATTGGGTTACCTTTTCCTTATTGACATATTTGGATTATTAGTCTTTTATATATTTCACTAATATTTTCTCCTCGATGTCCCTTTTAACTAGGCTGAGCCGGACTGCATATTCCTTAAAATGTCGTTATGCAGATGTAATGGAATACTGACCAACTAAGATTCTGCAGAAATGTTCAAAAGTCGTTAAAAGAATTCCATCCAGTATGAATTCCCGGCGAAAGACAGGCAATGCAGGGAACAAGGGTACACAGGACTGCCTCGCTATAGGCCTCTACCTTCAGAGACGCCCGGGGGTGGGCAGAGAGTCTGTAGCCTCCGCAGGCAGGCAAGGCCAGAGCAGGCGGAGGGAGTGCAAAAGCTGAGAAGGGCCGGCAGAAGAACCCGCACACCGCACCAAGAAGCGCGGAAGGACTGTGGCCAGCTCTTTTCCCTCCAAAGTCCGGGTTTCTCTGACTCACGAACGACCTCTGGAGGCAAACACTCTACAAATTTCGCTCCGTTCTACCCATTCAGAAACCTTCTCCACTGCTAGGCTAGTTCCACGTTTTGCTTTCGCAAAAGAGCGCATTTCCGGGGTGGGGACTCCGATGGCCTTTCTGGGAAATGGAATCTTGGTCAGGAGGATTCTGGGAGTCGTAGTGCCTACTGTTCTCTTTGCGCACGCACATTTCCGTTTTCACTTTGCGGCTGCTGGTTCTGCGCCACGGGGGAGTCGTGTACGCCTGTGCTGCTCTGGCTCTTTGTATCTTGGGGAGGAGTCCCGGGTTAGAACGGACTTGGGACCTCTGTCAGTTACAATTGCAATTGCATTTAGGCAATTACAGCGGTTTGTGATATCTCTGAGCTGTCAGATGTAGGGGGGCAGCGCCTCATGGCCTGGAGGAAGAAGCTTCGGAGCTAAAACCTTGGGGTGTGGCTTAGGAATAGGCTGAGGGGCCATGCGTCCAAATTCTGGGGCCTCGAGAGCTCGGAGTCCCCAACAAGCAGAGCAACGACCTTAAAAGGACCTTCGAGTTAATGAGATGGCGACATCCCCTGACAGTTTAAAGCTGTTCTCCCTTTCAGACAGGGGTGCACTGCGACCCTAATTTCATTTTATTAAGGTCACTGTGGTTGTGGTTGGGAAGGTTCCCCAGGGGAGGGCATTGAAGACCGAGCTGTAGTCTAGGGAGATGTGATAATAACCAATGGTGACAATGGCAGTGTGGACTGAGTGGGTGATAAAGGCTCAGGGGGAGGAAGGAGTTGAGGATTCTCAGATTTCTGATGTGGGCTGCTGGCATGTCTGCAGATGATCTCACCTTAAGAAATTCTTGCTCCTAATCTGTCTTAACTCCAAAAAACACTGGAGGGGTCCTGGAGTGAGCACACGTGTAAATCTATTCACAAAGCCATTTAGATGCATACTTTGACCCAAAGGACACTCATTCCCATAGCCATACAGCTCTGTCATACCCATCCTTGTGAGCACACTGCTGTGTAAATACACACAGCCATATAGCTACTCATGATCATACACTTACACATACTCCATGCTCCAGACAATGGCCCTGATAAATGTATCCATCTCAGTTCAAAGAGCCTCTCCCAGAGCTGAGGTTACCTTGGGCTAAGTGTGGCCTCTAGGCCAAAAGAACACATGTTGATTTCTTTGGGCCTCTCTCTGGGAACTTCACACACAGCTCAGCCATTATCCTTCCTACTACATCCATGTCGAGTATGACTCTGGCTCTTCCTGGTTACCTTCCTATCACTGGCTTAATGGGAGGGATAAATGGAGTTTAAATTCAGGTAAGGGGTTTGCTTATCTCAATGTTTGCTGAGGCCTTTTCCAGAGCAGTAGTTCTGAATGTGTCTGCTGGACTCTTTTAAGAATCCAGTGAAAGCTGTGAACACTTTTCCCAGATAAACATAGCTGTGTAACCACGATTTTGAAAACAAAATCAGAACCTATCTTTTGGTCCCTAATTAAGAACTTCACTAGAAGTAAATCAGAGGATCAGTTTCCTGGTTGCCCTTTCTGTAGTTTTGAAGTGGTGCTAAAGGAGATAGAGTAGGGTTCCAAGTCCCCAGAGGATGAAGCATTGGGCCTCATCAAGTCTCAGGCCATGAGGATGGAGCAGTCTCTCTTTCCGTCCTTCTGTTACCCTTAGTTATGGAGCCACGCTATCAGTCTGCAGGTCCTCTGCTGGGCCATCAGTCATTCAGCTGGTTAGTGGAAGAGTTAGCAGGCAGGCAGTTCAAGCTTATCAGATATTTACTTATTTAGTGTTAGAAGGTCAGTTAAAAAGCCAGTAGGTCAAGTGATTTGTGGTTTAGAAACTTAATCAGCCAACTGGCCAGTCACTTAGCGTTAACTTTTTAGGTGGACAGTAGTCTGTCAGGATTCATCGGTCCAAGGTCGATATGATGATCAATCCATTCATCAGGGAGCCAGTTTTTGAGAATGCCGAACAGCTGGGTCACCAGTGGGACCAAAGGGCAGCTGGGGTGAAACCATTTGGATACAGAGTGTGTTTCTACTTGCTACATCGTGAAGACAATATGGTAGCACTACCCCCTCCTTATTTGCGGTTTTGCTTTCCATGGTTTCAGCCCCCAGTCAAATGTGATCCAGAAGCAGATGATCTTCCTTCTAAGTTATCCTCAGATCAGTAGCAGCTTAATGATACATCACTGTGCCTACGTGTTCACCTCACTTCATCTCATCATGTAGGTATTTGATCATCTCACAGCATAATAGAAAGGAGGGTGAGTGCAGTACAATATTTTGAGGGAAGGAGGGAGAGAGAGAGACCACATTCACAGAACTTTTATTACAGCATATTGTTATAATTTTTCTATTTTATTATTAATATTGTCTTACAGTGCTAATTTATAAATTAAACTTTATTATGTGCATGTATGTACAGGAAAAAACATCGTATATATAGGGTTCAGTATCTGCGGTTTTAGGCATCCACTGGGGGTCCTGGAATGTATCCCTTAAGGACAAGTGTGGGCTACTGTATAGGCAAGTGGAGAGGAGAGGTGACTCCTAGGCCACCAGAGGGAGCTTCAGTTTGCTGGGAAAGAGGAAATGCCATAGAACAAGGGCCAGGCAGAGTTGACACTAGACGGCAGTGTGGCGCCCCTTCCCAACCGTGCCCTGCACACTCCAGAGCTAAACCTCAGGCTTGTGGCAGCCCAGTCTCTGGCCAGCTTGCGGAAAGGCTCCAGAAAGGATTTCTCACCTAGGAAGTGCTTAACCAAGACATGCTTGACTCCCGAGCTAGGAGGAAGCCAGCCAGCTACGACCAGAAGGACTTGCCACTCCTAGGCACCACTGCCAGGAGCACACCAGCCATGGGGGAGGAGGGAGAATGGAGGAGCATCTTACCTGTCTCTCCCAGGGCACAGAGGGTAGCAACTCCCTAAAGCTGAAGCACAGAGGGCAGGATCTGTCTTCGGTCGAGGTGCGTGCCACTTCCCGGGCTGCTGCTTCAGCAGCTGCTTCTCTAGGGGCTAAGGAGGGGCTAGACCAATTGACCTAAAGCCGATGACTCAATTCCTTTGCTGGACTCTGATCAGCTGCTCCTTCTGCGATGGGCAGTAACTCTAACGCCAAAGAGGGAGGTTAGATATAGATAATGAAGGAAACATGGGGAAAGGATGAGCTATGAGGTTAATTTCCCTTTGGGAATAGCTGAGATGTTTACGTAAGGTGTCAAATACGGCATTGGGCACAAAGGCAGGACTCAGAAGAGTTGAGTTCTTTTCACCGCCAAAGGGAAGTGCAGGAGCCCAGGTAGTTGTATGCCTAGAGCAAGATATTATGGCTCCAGATGGGCTTTCTGGCTTAACGGGCAGGAGCATACCCCGGCTCCAGCTGGTTTCTTTGTGTCAGAGCAGTTAAAAGAAAGAATAACTTGGGGACAATAGTGATTATAGAGGTGTCCTTGTGGCTAGCACTTTATGTACACTCTCACAGGAGGTATCACCCCCAGTTTACAGATGGGGAATCTGTGGTCTCACAGCTTACAATAGGAAGCGATGCAGAACTGGTTTTGAACTCAGCCTGTGTGGTCTCAAAGCTCTTTCCTTTTTTGGGATATCCTACTTCAGACACAAATGGGGAAGCAGAAGAAAGTGAAAGACTGGGAGGTTGCTAGGTCCTGAGGAAGATTGGCTGGGGGACTCCGGACAGGACGGTCCCCTTCAGAGATTCTGCAAACCTGGCATCCCACATGGTGACAATGGCCTTTTTTCTCTCTCCCAGGCACGCAAGAAACATGTCAACGACGGCAGTCTGTGCACAGCCCCTTTGGCCTTGTGAGTCACCTTAGGGAACTTGGATTTTCTCTAGAAGGTAGGGGAGGACCAAGGGGTTTCAACAAGGAGGGGCATGGTTTGATTTGTACAGTCCATGCACCAGAGAGAAATATCGAGTGTGGACTTAGCATGTATTAGTAAACCCTCACACACTCACGTGGGGCCCGTGAGGAATGTTTACTGCGAAGGTGGAGTGATGATGAGCAAGGGCTCAGGAGTCTGCTGCTTTGACTCCCAGGTCTGCCACTTCCCTGCTGGGAGGCCTTGGAGGATGACCTCTCCTCTCAGCTTCTTTCTTCAGGTTAAAAATGGGAGACAAGAAGGATGATCTCAGGGCCACAGGATTGCTATGAGACAGAAACAAGGCTTTGCTTGCAAAGCACAGCACAGTGCCCGGGACCCTGAGGCGCTCAGTGAACACTGACTCCTCCTCACGTCGAACACGTCTCCTGCTGCCTTCCCCATCCTCTCTCGGCCTAACGTCTCTGTACACCCACTGTTGTGGTGACCGAGTCCATGCAGGCCTTGACCTGACAGCATCTTATGCTCTTGCTTTCTGCCTCAGGACTTCTCGGACGCCAGGGTGCCCAGGTGAACCCTCTGCACTCCTGCGGGTCCTACCCAGCAACAGGGGGCAGACAGCCGAGGATGGGAGCAAGGGGTCAACGTCCCTCTGGTCTTCCTCCGGGTGAATGGTTCAGATGCGTCTCAGGTTTGTCAGGAGGTCGCGTGGGCTGGAGCCACCGGTGACCGTGGTGGCTCGGCCCACAGCCCCACTGCAGCTTTCCCTCTTCCCTTTGTCACCTTCCCTGTCCTTCGCTCCTGTCCTCAGGACAACATTCCCTCATAAACACCTACACTTAAGGGTTTTTTGGGTTTTTTTTATCCCCCTCAGACTGCTCTCGGAACGCAGGCTAAAACAACCCATGAGAAGATGATCCTACTTTCTTAGAAATGCTGCCTTAGGAAAAAGCGGGAAGAGAAATGGAGGGAGCTGGAATCACGAATGTAACAGAGATCATTCCCTGGACTAACGTTGACTCAGCTGTATGGCAGTTTTCAGGCTTTGCTTATTCACTTGTAGGAGGGTAGTGGAGTAAGGGGGCGGAGGAAGCGGAGCGCCAAGGGAGCTGGAAGAGGTCTGTTGTCTGGGAAAACCCACCCTCCAGTCCTGAATCTGCCACTTCCTACTGACTGTGGGATCCTGGGCAGAGGCCTACCTCTGGGCCCCGGTCTCACCACCTGTAAAATGGAGATAATAAATGCTTACACAGCCCATGAGACATAATGGCTCTGCCAGTGTCCAGCCCCTGGTATGTGTTCAATAAATGGGAAGTCTTGGTAGAACAGCTCTGTGTAATCAGCTTTGGGCTGTTCAAGATCAAGTTTCTCCTATTGCTTCTTGTGCACTTACTGAACTGCCACACTAAGCCCCTCAAAGGCAGAGATAGAAGAAATTTGTCATCAATAGATATACTATCCCTTTCAAGCAACTGACCCCAGTTTTACTGCCCAGACTAGCAGAGGCCTTAGGCCCTAGGCTTTGCTTGCCTTCTGTTGCAGGTCTGTTCCCAGGAGCAGACTCTGAGAGGGATGCATGTGGGAAGTTTACTCGTGAATGTTCTTGGGGCCAATGCTGCGGAGGAAGGGGAGGCAGGAGATGAGGCAGAAGTGGACTGTGATGCAGTCATGAGGCCTCCGCTGATGCCATGGGGAGTGCTGAAACAGGGATGGGATGGCCCCTCAGCGTTGTCACCAGGGTTTTCAATCCCTGCCTTGCCTACTCATTGGATGCGGCTGTCCCAGTAAGGAGACACTGCCAGCTGCTGGGGAAGAGTCGTGAAGTGGTCTTCCCAATATCCACTCCCCGTTCTTCCTTATTAAGAGGCACCTGGGGGCGCATGGGTGTCTCACTTGGTTAAGTGTCCGACTCCAGCTCAGGTCACGATCTCATGGTCCATGAGTTCCAGCCCTGCGTCAGACTCTGTGCTGACAGCTTGGAGCTCGGAGCCTGTTTCAGCTTCTGTGTCTCCCTCTCTCTGTGTCCCTCCCCCACTCACACTCTGTTTCTCTCAAAAAATAAACATTTAAAAAATATTAAAAAAAAAAAAAAAAAGAGACAGCAATGTGCCCAACAAAAATATTCACTCTCCTAGATTCCTTTGCAATGGAGGTGGGCCAATGGATGCTGTTCCAGCCGGTAAGATGTAAATAGCAGTCTGGGTTTCTGACACTCGGGCCACTGGGGAAAATGAAAGGCTTTATTTGCTTAACCATTGTATTCAGGTTTCTGTGGCACCCAAAGTCCTAAATGGTTTTGAGAGGCACTGTCGTGTCCTGCTTAAGAACATGGTCCTTTGAGTTAAACGGGCAAGAGCTTTGAGTCCTACCTCTGCTGCCTACTGTGTGAAATCTCAGATGGGTCACGCCATCACACTTACCTGTTTCTATAAAGTGGGAATGATGGTACTACCTGACACGTGTCTCATGTAACCCTGTGGTAACCAGCCTGTCGCAGTTTGCCTGGAACGTGCTCAATTTTAGCAATGAAAAGTCCCTCATCCTGGGGAACTCCTTAGTCCCAGGCAAACCGGGACAGTTGGTCTCCCTATTCAAACACGCGCCCCAAACTACCCTATCTCCTTTACAGATGGAAGACTGGGCCCTCCCTGAAGGCTAGACATTATGTTTGATGCCATCCCTTAATGGCTGAGTATAACATCACTGCAAAGATTAGTTTTATATTATGTGGTTTTTTCATAAGAAAAGCAGCAACCACAGATGGTCAGAGGCACAGCTGGAATATTTTCCTGATCATTTAAATTTTTAACAGTTGTAACCCCACTATGTTTTAGTACTCATTGATATTCACCAGCAAATATGGTATCTTGTAGGGCTATTCGAAGGGTGAAATTAGTCTAGGAAAAGACTTTTCCATGATGTGTTACACAGTACAAGCGCTATGAAGTTGACCGGTGTCACACACACTTGGGTTGGACACTAGGCTTGGCTCTTCTTTTGGAAAAGTGACTTCACCCCCGTACCCCACTCCAGCCTGCTTCCCCATTTGTGTTAGGGGTAATAGGAACTTCTTGAGAGCATTTAGATTGATAAAGAAATGCTTGTGGGGCATTTCTCAAGGGAAGTGTGACCCCAAAATGGTGCCTTTACTGCTCCCAGGTATCCAGAAGCCAGGCCTCAGGCCGCCCCCTGCTGAAGGGCTCCGCAGATCTGGGAAGAGCCAAGTGGACCCTCCAGTGATACCTGCTCCTCACATCAAGGCCAGTCTCAGCTGGCAAGTGGGTTTCAGAGGCCAGGACGGCCTGACCAGACACTCTGAATTCGGCTGGTTCCTCTCAAGCACAAGTATTAGTATTCATGAGATGGCTACAGGGCAGGTACCAACATTTAGTTCAGTGGCCTTGAGCAATGGGAGTTAATTGGGGCCCAGGCCAGAACTCTGGCCACTATCAAAGCCAGTACTGCAATGTAAAAACCCTAGCTGTTTTCTGCTCTGTACTTGGGGCTGTGTTTAAACACACCCGGGTACACCCACACTAGCTTGGGCTGCTAAATCTGTTCAGAAGGTTTCCTGAAGACTCACAGAAATGGAAGCATGCATCCCTGCCTCTCCTGTATCAGTTTTTAGGGGTCCTAGGCAAAGGAATCACTCACATCTTTAAAAAGCCTAATTCTGCTATAGCCTCGAAGATCCTCAAATAGGGTTAACAGCAGTATTAAGTTCTCCAATTGTTTATCAGTGAAATTTGAGAAACACTCTAGTCATGTTAATATCTGCAGCTGTACTGAAAAAGGGTTAACTGCTCAATTGGGCTACAAAATTAACGTGTACAATCGCTGGCTTCTCCTTGTTCTGTGTACCTCAAAAGCCTGTGGTCTCATTTTAGTACCTTGGTTTTAAGTTTCAATTTCATTAATTTAATATTTTAAAAATATGTCTTTAGGGGAGCCTGGGCAGCTCAGTCGGTTAAGTGTCTGACTTCGGCTCAGGTCATGATCTTGAAGTCTGCAGGTTCGGGCCCTGCATCAGGCTCTGTGCTGACAGCTCAGAGCCTGGAGTCTGCTTCGGATTCTGTGTCTCCCTCTCCCTCTGCCTCTTCCCAGCTCGTGCTCTGTCTCTCTCGCTCTCTCAAAAATAAATAATCATGAAAAAAATTTTTCAAAAAGTCTCATCTATATCATTAAATATTATGCAAATATTAGATAGCTACCTACCTATCATCTATCTCAATGTGGAAATACCTCCAAGACATACTGTTAAGGGAAGTAAGTTAATAAGAAATATATTTTAAGGGAAGCAAATTACAGAACAATATATACAAAGTGATCTTATTTAAAAATTACATATATTTGTACATCTGCATGGAAAATTTCTGGAAGAGTATCTGTCAAACAGCTCACAGTGTTCTCTCTGGAGGTGAGAAAAGAGAACTTCACTTGAAGCCACTTTCAGTATAGTTTGATTGTTGTCCAGTGAGCATGTATTAATTTTAATCATAAAAACAAGAAAGCTGAATTTGCATCCACACCTGCCATGAACTAAGCCATTAAGACCACTGCCCAGAAACCAAGAACTAAATGCATTAATCTCGGCTCAGTGCTCAGTGTTTGTTTATGGAGAGAGATGTCTCAGTACTTGATGCTGAGGAAGGTATATTAATGATGTACATACCTGATGTCTTGGGAGGCAAAAACCTCTTACCTATGCTTTTAATGTTGACTTTTATCCAAAATATTTACCTTTATCAAGAGACGTTTCCAACTGATTTTTAAAACATCTTCTGATTCACTTTTGGTTTTAAATCTTCAAACTGTGTTTAGCAGTCCTAATTCAAATATACCGTGAGTGGAAGCAAAAACCAACTGATTAGGTTTAAATACTCAAGAGACAGCACATGATTTTCAGCAACGAAAGGAGCTGTGTAAATGGATTTCAAACCAGTCCAAGGCCACTAGCTGTGCATGTCCTCTGGGCCCCATGCGCAGCCTGCAGCCGGGCCACGGGTCCTGGCCTCTTTGCTCCGCAGGTACTGGAGAGTTGTCTAATTTGCAACATTTTTACTTACAACAACAACAACAAAAGGATACATTTCTAAAATACCGGAACTTACTTGAAAAGACCCATAGGTACAAACCATGACTTGTATGTACGAGTACTCTTCAAAAATTTATTTATAGAAATGGAAGTATGTATCCAAAGGCAACATTAGACAAAAACAAAAAGTTTGGAATGCCAACGACACAGGAAAGTCTCACCTGCACTTTACATTTCTTCACAAGGAACTAGCACCATTTTAGTTCAGAAACCACAGATTTCATTATAATTGCTTCTAATATATAAAATACCTTATAAAGCTTATTTAACTATCTAGTAACAAAGTTCTTCCAAAAACTTATTTAAAAATCAGTTAGAATTTACCATTTGAAATTGACGAAAATGGTTTAAAAACTGATCTAATTCTAGGGCTGGTCAAAGGGAAGGGGCCATAATTAGTTTTATTGGAAGAAAGTGCCTGAATTCAGCTTCTGGCTTTCCTTCTAACCACCAAGCAGGTACAGTAAATTGAATATCACATAGGAATAAGAGCACATCTAAAACTGGCCTTAGAAAATATTTTCCCAGACTATAAAAATACTAAATGGGATACAAAAATCTCAGCATATACAGCAAATAGACTACAGCAGACAAATATTTAAAACATACTTAAAACTATCATCTACCACGATCATCATGAACATCAAGTATTACTCTAACAATTTTTCTATGATTCATTCGGATTTGATATTTACTTCCCCTCAAGTTTTATTGTAACACCAGATATAGACCAAATTCGGTGTGTCTAGTGGAGGTTACTGGAGGCACCACTGAATAATTCTCTGCGTTCAATTGCTTCTTAAAGCGCTGAAAGTGCAAACTGTAGAGGAGCCAGTTTTCTGAGGTCAGGGGTCAGCACACTGCAGCCCATGAACACAGCCACACTCGTCTGGCTATGTGCTGTCTGTGGGTGCTTTCATGTTCCAAGAGCAGAGCTGAACAGTGAGGACTGTATGTGGCCTTTGGGTGCTCAAAGTCTGAAATCTTTACTATCTGGCCCTGTACCGAAAAAATTTGCTGACCCCTATTTCAGATAAATCACTTCAGGAAATGTTTCCTTGAAGTTAGGACAAGGTAAAATTGTCCCAGGTGAAGAAAATGCGGGCTGAGGTTTGCTGGTTCCATCATATAGTACCGTGGCGGATCAAAATAATATACATGTGGATCGCCAACTTTGAGTATTGAATTATTATTCTGGCGTTGTAAGCAAAGTCTGGCTCTGATAAAAGTACCTTCCCTTTCTCTGTGAACTGGCCATTATGTACCAAGTAACTAACTCGTGTACCCAATTATAGCGACGTACTTACTGTTCAACCCAACCATCTACGTGGCTCTAAAACACAATTTCTAGCCTTTATAAATCAATAATCTTAAACCCTTAGCAACAGACAGAACTAGAAGCAGACCCTTCCCATCCCTCTCTATTGGCATAGATTCTATGAGCACTGTGCTGCTGCTCACCTTTTAGAATCCTTCCCTGTGACATGCATCATAATAATTAGTACTAGTACTACTCCCCAGGCCCACAAACATGTCCCTTTTGACAAAGCGGACTAGGTTTTCTAGGGGGCACATGGGCTTGGAAGAATGCTTGTGGTGGTCCTGGCAAAAAGAGGTGTGGAACGTGACATCAACACCATTATAAAGAATCCGGACAGAATGCTCACTGGGCTTTTCTCTGTCTTGCCAGAGCTCAAAGATCAACCTGGCTGCAAACCTTGGGAATCTGGCTTCCATAAGGCCCAAGGCACTGAGAACTGGTGACAGGGTGACATCGTGAGCAGAGTAGAGGGTGAAGACCTCTTCTTTCCTGCCCTCCGCAGCACGCTGCATCCGGGTGATGGTCTGATTGAGGATGGGGTGGGCGCCCAGGAGTGCATAGCCCAGATACAGTTTCTTCTCCCGCCTCTCTCTCTCGTCCTCTATCTGATGTGTCTTGATCACCTTGAAGTGCTCCATGTCAATACAGCCATTTCTGGTGCACGGGAAGCTGACGTTGTGGCAGAAGTGGCAGAGCATGGAGTCTATGGGGTTGGCCGCTCGAAGCTGTTTGGTGGGGACATCCACGATCCTGGCCATGTCCTCGTAGGTCCTCTCCAGCTGGCTGTTTTTCAAACGTAAGAGGTATTGCCGACGCTGTTCCTTTTCCAGATACTGGTTTCTCAGGGGACAATAGCAGTTTCCGGAGCAGAAGAGAGCACTTGGCTGGTGCCTAAAATGAATCTTCTTCCAGTCAAAATCGGGGAGAAAACCATAAAGCAAGGCCAGCCCACTCTGGAGCGTCCGGCTTTTCCCAGTGGTCTCCAAGTAAAGTTGGTCTGTGGACCAGTTATTCGGCAGGAGTTTGTGTTTCTTTAGATAGATGTCCCTCAGCAGCTGGCCATTCTGCAAATGCTGCACGACTCCTGAAACACAGGGACACGAGCTGCCCTCACTACTAGCTCAGCAGAAGGAGTAGCAAAGGGAAGTCAAGTCTGTGGCCAACTCTACAATGCTTTACATCAGTGCCTGAGAATATAACCAAAACCATCCCCCAGCGTGTGGAAGCTCCATCAGCTCGTGAAGGCTGGAGCCCCTTGGGGTTATCATCCATGAAGGGATGGGCAGAGCTGGGGAGCACCAATCCCTCCCTTCTTGCCCAGCCCCTTCCCTGGGGAGGGGCATCGTGACTGGTGGGCCTCAGAAGGCAGGAAATGCCCTGCTGGTAGGTGTCAAGGCTGTAATTGGCATGGGCCTAAGGAGAGCTTTCTCCAACCTGCCCAAGGACACAGCATTCTTTAGTATGCAGTGAGGGCCCATGGGAATCACTCAGGTAAAGAAAAAAAGTTGCTTGCTGGCTCCCTAGTCCCCTCACTGCCGTGGAGTTCTCTCCCTCATTCTCCCTACTCTCCCAAGTGAAGGCTCTCTGCTAACCTTCTAGCGGCATTCCGTCTAATCCTGCCGCAGGGTTACCAGCTCATCAAGGATATTTTGTCTGCACAGATATGGAATGATTGCTCAGATACCGGATAGAATACTTGAAAAAAAGCAAAGTGCAGAACAGTACATTTATTATAGCCCTTTTAAATAAAAATGAGGGAAAAGTAAGAATGTATATTTGTAGTTTTGCATAAACTACAGAATGTGTCTGTGTTTTGCATAAAGAACCTTTGGAAGGACATGCAAGAAACTAATACCAATGGTTACCTGGGGATGACAGGGGCACAGAAATGGGATAAATGGAACATAGGAACAAAAACTTTAAATTTACTTGTTAACTAAAAGTTTAACAAGTTTTATTTTTGAACCACCACAGTATGGTAACACATTATCTTGAAAAAAAAAAAAAAAAAAAGAAGAAAAGCCTTATCTTCAAACAGAAAACAATCTGCAAGCTCACCCTCCAAGCAGTAGGATGTAGGGGTGATGGAATCTCAGCAACAGATATGAATTCTCGGAGAGGGTAGGCCACATGCAGGCCCCATGACCAGTTCATGACCAATGTCACTTATTCAGATGCCCAAATGATATGAAAACCTGAGACAACTCAAGGCTGAGGTGCGTGAGACAGAGGGAACTGCTTTGGCCCGGGAAGGGGAACAGCTAAAGAAAGTATCATGAAGGGTGTCTGGGTCCCGTTCTGAAGGAAGAATATCGAGGGAATTCCTTCAGAGATCGGCGCTGACACAGGTCTTAGGCATTTATTTCCAAAATGATTTGCATAAAGAGGCAAACCATGAGTGACAAAGATTAAGAATCTGTGTCTGGCCCCAATTCACCTCTGGGTCTACCTATGCTTAGGCTACATACATCAAGGCTGAGTGCTTCCCACATGCCAGATCTTTCTCCTTTCATCCTCACAAAAACCTGATAAAGAAAGCATATTATCATCATACCCAATTTCCTTATTTTACAGCTGAAGAAACAGAGCTGTTAAGCGGCAGAGTTGGAACTCAAGACCCCCAATATCCCCGCAGGCCCAACCTCACCCTCCTAGTCCCTGCTCACAGTGCCTTCTCCCTGCATTTTCATGCAGAAATACTATGTTCTAGCCATTTAGGGTCTCCTATCCTCTCCCAACATATATCTCTTCATGGCTTTGTTCATGTCCTTCCCCTTGCTCTGCCTAGAGAAATCCTCATCTAGTCTCTACCTCCAATACTGCCTTCTCTGTAGTCTTCCTTCCTCCTCCTCCAGGTCAGATCAAGAATTCCTTCCTGGGACACCTGGATGGCTCAGTTGGTTGAGCGTCTGACACTCGGTTTCGGTTCAGGTCATGATCTCACGGTTCGTGAGTTTGAGCCCTGCATCCGGCTCTGTGCTAACAGTACAGAGCCTGCTTGGGATTCTCTCTCTCTCCCTCTCTTTCTGCCCCTCCCATGCTCTCTCTTTCAGAATAAATAAGCTTAAAAAAAATTCCTTCCTGTTCCAATTTGTCACTGGATCTCCAGGGCTTGAGCTTTAATCACTGAGCTTAGAGTAGGCTGGCACCGTGCTAGGCATTTTACACACGCTAATCTCGCTCACCGCCTCACCGGCCCTGTCGGGCGGACGTCAACGGTCCCGTTTCACAGGCCTGTGCACTCTACAGCCCTGGGTCTACTCTGTAGGACCGTGCAGCTTGCAGCAGCATGGTGAGCTGCCTTCTTGCGCGCTGTCCCATGGCAGCTGCAGGTTCCTTTAGGACAAGCCGGGGAGCATCTACTCATCCAGCCACTCCTCTCTCCTACACTCAGCAGCTGCCAAAGCGTCTTGAATAGAGTAGGCACTAATGATCAATCTTATATAGTTACTGTGGGGGTGCCAAAAGTGTTTCAGTTATAAATGGTTATTCTAACATCCATATGTTTTTAACGAAATTTAGAATAGAAGATAAAAGTGAGCATTAAAAAAGAGAATAAGGGAACAGGAACAAACAGTACTGAGAAAATGATTTCTAGAGTAATGTTGATTTAGAAAACGATGTAGATAATAGACCAATTGATAAGAGAGGTCAGAATGAACAACTGTCTCTAAGTGTGTAAGGGCCACCTCCCCCAACCTCTTTTCAGGGAACAGCCCCTGGATCTAGTGGCTGGGCCCCCAGTGCTCAATGCCTAGTCACCCTGACCTCCTAGCCAGCTGATGGGCACTGACCCTGAAGGACCCCATCAGACACACACACTCTCTCTCTCTCTCTCTCTCTCAAGAATTTGGACTTGGGGCACTCAGTAGTTGGGTGAACATCTGACTCTTGATTTTGGGTCAGGTCATGATCCCAGGGTTGTGGGAATGAGCCCTGTGTCTGGCTCCATGCTGAGTATGGAACCTGCTAGAGATTCTCTTTCTCTCCCCTCTACCCCTCTCCCCTGCTCATGCTTTCTCTCTAAAATTAAAAAAAAAAGAGGACACCCATGAGGGAAAAAAAGAATTTGGACTTGCAGTTCATCTCTGGGTGTGGCTAAGACTGTCACTCTGTGGACAGAGCAAAACCACAGAAGCTGGGACAGACAGCTTTTTTTATTCCTGGTTCCAGTCTCTGGAGGCCTGGTCATATTCTTGCCCTTAAATCTAAGTCTGTGAATCACCCTGAATCCTTACAATAAATGTCCCTCTTTTGCTTGAGTTGGTTTCTGTTGCTTGCAACCAGAGAGTGTGACCAATGGTTCTCAGCAAGCATGGCTCTGGTCTCAGGGAGCGTTTGGGGGTTGAGCTGTCACAATAATGTGGGGAAGAACATTCTTGATACTTAGTGGGTGGGGGCCACGGAGCTAGACAGTCTCCACAAGGAACTGTTCTCTGTCCCACCTAACTTTTGTGTACCACAAAATATTCCCACACATGAAAAACCTGTTAAAATACTTTAGCCTACAACCTGTTTCTTTGTGTCATAAATATAAAACCATTTTTATATACGATTAACATCCACTGATTTTTTCCAGATATGCAATATAAATTAAGGGACGTCTGATCTTACTTTGATCAGAACTTGCCAAAAAAATCATGTCCCAAAACATGGTTTTAGAGTCCCCAGTGTAATATCCCTTAGTCAGACTGCATTTACAACTGTCACAGTTGTCACAGTTGTCCGCATAAATAACCGACTGTGTCATTCTATTTGCTAGTGTGGGTGTGCTCAAGCTTTTATATTGAGACATAAAATTATATAACAAATTCATTTCCTTTTGTTTCTTCTTTATATTAGAGTTAGGGTATCTGATATAATTGCCCTTCTTTAAAATAGGTCATATTATATTTGAATTTCACTTCAGGATGGTTAAAGGAGCACCACAAAATACCTGTTAACAAAAAGAGGTGCGTGGTCTGATAGGATGAGAACTCCTGTTTTAAACTACTATAGGCCTGGGGTGCCTGGGATTCTCTCTCTCCCTCTCTCTCTGCCCCTCCCACACCTGAGCACACACTCTCTCTCAAATAAATAAACTTTAAAAAATATGTGACAAATCCACAGGGCCAACCATAGGACAGAGACCTTCCTTCCATCAAAGCTGAGGTCCTACAGTACTGGTGGGACAAGGCAACAACATGGCCGGTAGGTTCTCCTGATTCTTCCAAAAAGACTGGTGACCATGCAAAAGGTCCTTTGAGATCCCAGACTGAAGTAGGAAGAAACCAGAACCTATTGGGAGATTCCCAGTTCCTTCTCTTCTCAACAGAGGTGACCCCACAGTTAACTCACCAACCTAACATGACAGTGAACTGGCTGTGTAGTGGTATGAACAGGGCTACAGAGAGAAAGATGGGTTTCTGTGAGGAACACTCTCAGCCAGACAAACTCCGTGCTCACTGGGGATCTGCCATATGTGTTTGTTCCTGAGATCTCTCCCATCCAAACTTAATCAGGTTATTTTCTTTGAAGTATCGAAGGACATGGGATTGGTTACAGCAATTATGGCCCAGCAAGAGTGGGATAATAGGCAGACATCAGAAATGATGCTGTTAAAAAATAATATAAAAACAGAGAGATGAATCATAAGAGACTCTTGAATACAGAAAACAAACTGAGGGTTGCCGGAGGGGTCTTGGGTCGGGGGATGGGCTTGGGCAAGGGGCATTAAGGAGGACACTTGCTGGAATGAGCACTGGGTGTTATAAGTAGGTGATGAATCACTAAATTCTATTCCTGAAATCATTATTACACCATATGTTAACTAACGTGGATTTAAATTAAAAAAAAAAAAAAAGAAATGATGTTGTTGACAAATATTTGTTGACAGGGAAAGACTATCACAACGTACCGTTAAACGAAAAGGTGAGTTACAAAACACTGTGTTTAGTAAGCTACCGGTGTGCGCGTAAGCATGCACATAAACGAAAGAAAACAGGATACTAATTTCTTCAGTGGACTAGGGTTATGGGTACTTTACATTTTTCTTCCTTTTGCTTGCTGTCTTTCCTAACTTCTCTTCCATTGACTATACTGCTTTTGCAATATAAAAAGGGTTATTTTTAATTTTTAGAAATCGTGTGTGTAGAGACGTTGGTGGACTCAGAGCTGCTTGAGGTACTAGCCCTTATTCACTCCCATGAGCCCACAGAGCCTAGCCCAGGCGCATCTGCTCCGATGTACGCCAAATGGAGGAGCACACAGGAGAAGGAATGAGCAAATGGCCGCTGTGCATACCTGTCTGCGTGAGCTCGCCCATCTCACACAGTGCGTGATTGGGGTAAAGCGGCAGGGAGTGCAGGGGGCTTTCGAAAGAGGCTCCGGATCCTTTTGACATGTGACTAACGAAAGCTTCCAGTTTAGGGTGATACGGTTTCCTAAAGAGACAACACAGAGAATTAGTGGTCACCGTGCTCCAAAACGGTCCACAAGGGTTTCAACCCCAGTCAGCAAAATCTCAGGCGTGGCATGCCCTGCTCACCCACTGTCATAGGTACTGGCTTAATCGCTTCTAAATTCCAGTACCATTATTACGTGACCACTGACGTTCCACAAGGCCAGCCTGAGCCCCTAACCTCTGCTGAAGCAGCCATCAATCCCAGCACTATGGGTGTCACCTTTGCCCTCCACCACCCAGATCCCCAACCTGCGCCCCTCCGGTCTCCCTCCCCAGGCGGCTACGGAATCCCACCGGGGTTCCAGGCTGGGAACCCTTCTTGACTTCTCCCTCCCCTGTTCCCACACATGCCATCTGCCACCCAATCCTGCAGACGTGTCCTCCTGGGGCTTCTCTACCCCCCTTCTCCTGCATCCCTGCAGCCACGACCTGCAGCTTTTGTCCGTATGGCACGGGCTCCTCTTTGGTCTACTTTAGCCTAATCTTGCTCGTCTAATCTTGCCTTTTTCACAGCCGGGGATCGACCTAAAGGCAAGGCCGACCGTCCCTGCTCTTGTTCACTGCCATCTTCCCATGGAAGCGGTGTGTGGCCCATCTGCCTGTTCCAACCCTACCTCACTTGAGGTTCAGGGCTCCCCACCCTCTCCATTCTAATGCTGGGCTCTGGTCACACGCAACCAACTGCCTTCTGTACCCCCAACATATCTTGTTCTTTCATGCTTCCAACACTTTCCACATGCTGCCCCTTCCTCCTAGCAAACCTACCTCAACCTGCCCCTCAGTAATCCTTAACTGACTTGGGGGAAAATCTCCTTTGAAGAAAATTAACTGATTAAGTTAACCAAGATCGCCATAGTTCTCTACAGTTCACATTGCATTTTGCACATACAGTATTTCATTTCATGGGAGGGTGGTTATGAAGAGCTAAAAAACATCTTTTTTTGGTAATATCTGACATCATTTATATTTTTGCCATGAAGTACATGGGTAAATCAAGATTTATCTTTCTAACGGCTGATATACAATTTCCCTGAATAATGAAATGACCTGTGAATGTATATCCATTCTCCAGCTGAACAGAAGTGAACAGATAAGACTAGTTCCCAGCTAAGCTAAAGCAGCATGAAAAGGAAGCAAGGATAAATTGTCCTGATGGCAGACCTCTCTTGTCTGAAAGCCCAGTTAACTTTGACAATGCTTTTAAAGTAACTACTAAAATGCTTCTATTATCTTTCAAAAACATAACGCTAAAAAAAAGTCCATCTTTAAAAAAATGTTTTAAAATTAGAGAATGCTGGGGCGCCTGGGTGGCTCAGTCTGTAAGGCTTCCGACTCTTGGGTTTTGGCTTAGGTCATGATGTCATGGTCCTAAGATGGAGCCCCCAGTTGGGCTCTGTACTGGGTCTGGAGCCTGCTTGCGATTCTCTCTCTCCCTCTCTCTGCCCCTCTTCCGTGTGCGTGTGTGTGCGCGCGTGAGAGTTCTCTCTAAACAAACAAACAAATAAACTTTAAAATTAGAGAATGCTAATCCTAATACAGTCTAATTATCCTGGTTTGCTGCAGGGCATTGTGTCTTTTCATAAACACAGAGGGTATGTTGTTCCTCCTGAGGCTAAAACAGATAAACATTTGCAAACTGGGGAATAAGGTTTCCAGACTGACAATGAGGCTGCCAATATGAATCCACACAGACAAAGGCTATCCGTCAACAGGAGTCAAATGTTCTGTTCCAGGTCATTATTATGGGCTGGTGATTTTTGAGGATCTGAGAAGGCTTTGCTGCCAATTTCAGGAATGAAATTTCACTACGGGCAGTGTTTGCAGAGCTGGTGCAAGTTTTCAGGGCATCTGACTACTTAATGGTATGTTAATACCTAACTATACATATGAAAACTTGTTTTGGGTCTGGAAAGACAGGTGATTCATGGAAGAAAAACTTCATATACAGAAGAGATGGCAGATGGCTGGATCTTTTTAACAGGAAGAGGACCAGGTAACCTCAGTCCCAGGCCTGTCCTGGATCTGAGTGACCAGGTCCTATCTGCCAAGGCCATGGCTCCAACCCCTGCAGCCAAGAGGGTACCTAGTACGTGGCAGATACTCCAAAACACGTGTGAATGAATTCAAATGGGAAGTGCCCCAACCTTAGATGCTTTATGAAAAGTATAAGCCTCCCATAATCTGTAGCAATGAATATGGCAAGTTCCTACAGTGGTTTATTAAAATATTCAGATTTCAATGGAAGTACTATGAGTGAAACTGCTAATTGTGCTAATTGTGATTCTCTTTGAGCAAACTATAGGTAGGCTCCTCTGAATCGCCTTCCCAACTAGGCCTCAACCTTTGGACTTCCATGTTCTTTTTGGACTTATGTCCCTCTTTGCATCATTCAGTTTTAGAAAACATCCTGCTAAGTCAATGTAGCCAGAGTCTCCTGCTCCTGATATCTGATCAAATTCCTCATCTCCCAGGTGATATCTGCTCACCCTGGTCTGCCTTCAGCAATCTCCTCACCCCTGAGGTTTCTCTTTAGTCATTTTCCATCCGCTGACCCCCACCCTGATCCTTGGCTGTAAGTTTCCACTGCCCATGTTGTATTTGGATTTGAGCCCAGTTCTTTTTCTTTTTTTTTTTAATCTTTTTTAATGTTTACTTATTTTTGAGAGAGACAGAGACAGAGTGTGAACAGGGGAGGGGCAGAGAGAGGGAGACACAGAATCCGAAACACGCTCCAGGCTCTGAGCTATCAGCCCAGAGCCCGATGCGGGGCTCGAACTCACAAGCCATGAGATCGTGACCTGAGCTGAAGTCGGACGCTGAACCGACTGAGCCACCCAGGCGCCCCAGTGCCCAGTTCTATGCTAAGGTCTCTGCTCTCCTACTGCATTAGTTCCTGGATAAAATCTGTTTTTGCTACTACTACTGTCTGGTTCTGCTTTTTCTTTTAACAGTTGTACACTAAAATCTGTTCTCCTCTTCTTGGGAACTTGGTTAGATCCCATGTCTGAGGCCCTGGTGGTTAGGTAGAGCCACATGGTATTCTTCACCAATGGAATGGAAGGATGTCCCACTTCTGGGTTTAGGTTTTCAGATCATGGGGTGCCCCTTCACACTCTTTTCCTTCCCATGGGCCACTATTTAGATATGGCAGCAGTCCTAGTTCAATCATGTAGACATCCCTAGGGCACGATGGGGGCAATGACCTGGAAGGAACCTGGGGCCCTAAATGACCAAGTGGAGTCCCGTCCTATGACCTGGATCACTCATCTCAGACCTTCACAGAAGGAAAAGATAAACCTCTTTGTTATTTGAGGCAATGTATTCTTCAGTCTCTTTGTTACAAAAGGCTAGCCTTACTCTGACTAACATAGAAATGATGATATTTGTGACGATGAATTTTTCTTCGGGAAAAACTCATGTCATTGTAGCCTCATTGGAAATCAGCTTTCATATTGAAAACTGGAAGAATTAAGAGTTACTATCTTAAGGCTTCAAACTGTTCACGTCCAGAATAGTTGTTTACATTTTTATATGCATTATTCACTTCTCTCTATGCCACAAACCTCGAGACAGAACCCTGAGGCTAATCTACACACCCATGGGAAAATTTATTGTGCTTTAGCTATAATCTGAGCAATTTCTGAGTCCTGCACAGAACAGTAAGACAAACAGAGAACAGGTTTAATACCAGTGATACTGTTATCAGAAAACAATTCAAGAACGTTTACGTGGCTAGAAACTGGAGTGAGTTCATACTACAGATTTTCACGATTTATGCAAAGGAACTTATATTATTAATGAAATGAAATTCTACAAGGATAAACTCTATATACTTTTCTCAGTCTGCCTTTCTGGAACTTTGTGCATTAACTGACTTGATTACTCACCCCTCACCCTTTCCTAAAACTCTCTCCTTTCTTAGCTCTCCTAACATCACTACTGTGTTTGCAGTCACCACCTCCTCCCGGGATCCTCCTTTCTCTCTGTGCTATGTTATAGGTTGGTGTTTCCCAGGACTGTTTTTGGCTTTCCCTCACTCCATAGGCTCTGTGATACCAGTCAAGCTCACGGCTTCAGCTGCCATCAACATGTGAACTCTCAAATGAACCTCTACCTTCCAGCAAGACAATGCCCCTGAGTCCACACCTACACACCTTCTAGAAATTATCACTTGGATGCCTGATGACAGCTCAAACTTAGCACTGAGACCTGTCCTCATAACTTACCTCCTACTCCTCTTTCTTCTGCATTTTCTATTCCAGAGAGGGGCACCACCATGAGCCAGACACCCCATCATAAATCTGGGCACCATCCTCTCTCTGTCTCACCCCCATCCAACCTGTCACTAAGTCCTACCGACCCCACCTGGTGCCCTTCTCTCAGATCCAAGACTTCTCTCCAACTCTGCTGCCACTCCCTGAGTTTCAGCCTCTATCATTTATTCATTCAACAAATACTTAATCATGCTCCTCCCATGTGCCAGGCACTGTCTTGGGCACTTGGGATGTAGCGGCATTGAACACTGCCCTCAGGGAGCTTAGGAGCCTGGAGAAACAGACAACATACAATGAACACTAGAAAGAGAGAGAGTGTGTGTGTTTACATGTGCGTGCATGTATGCATGCATGCACATTAGAAGGTAACAGATGCTATGAAGCATTGATGCGTTAAGCAGGGAAAAAGGGGACCCAGGAGACTTGGGAGGAAGAAGTGCATTGTAATTGTAAGTGAAGTCTTCTGAGTGGTCTTCCTGAGAAGGTGACATTTAAGCAAAGGCTTGTGGGAGGTGGGGGAACTGGCCAGCCATAAAGCCACTGGGGAACAGCTATCTGCAGAGAGGACACAGTCAGTGGGAAGGAGCGCTCGGGACAGTGTGGCTGAGGCTGAGTGAGGGTGAGGAGAGCCACAGCGGAGGGCAAAGCAGGGCAAGGGGATGAGGAAGAGCACAAGAGGCCTTGTAGGTCATTTTAAGGACTTCGGCTCGGACTCCGCGGGAAATCTTTCTTTCGGATCGCTGTCCCCACAGGAACGTAAACATCACTGCCGGCATCTAATCCATCCTCCACATCATGGCTGCCAGAGATCTTCGCAATTTCATCCCTCACTGCCTTCGTGCTCCCTCACTGCCTTCGTGCCTGGTGTCCACAGTCCTTAGCTGGGCATTCAAAGCGTCAGATAACCTAGTCCTTCGCCACCTCTCCACTCCAGCCTGTGGGCCGAGCTGTCCACCTCCCCCCACCTTTGCACAGGTTTCACCGCCCCAGGTATCATTTATCATCAGCTGCCACCTGACTTGTTCCTGCACACCCTTGAGGTCTCTTTCTCTTGGTGGCCTTCCCTGACCTGGCATCCCACCTCTCCCTCTGCCACAAGCTGGGTCAGGCTGCCCTCTTGTGGTTCGTGCCCCTAAATATGGTTCCAAAACTACTTCTGCTTCTACTTTTTCGCCTTTGTCTCTAATACCTTTGCCACTGCTGCCACCATTCGTGCTGGCCACCATTCCCCGAGGGCTCACCATGTGCTAGGCATCAGATCTGTCTCTCAGAGGGGAGTGGGCCCCCTGGGGCAGGAGCAGCCTCTCTTCCATGAATCTTTAGAAGCCTGCTCTCCCATTAGTCTTCCAGTCCAGCCACATAACTGGTCTTACTGTTCTACATGTGCAGCCCCTCCAGCCTCAGGCTCTTTGCACTTGCTGTTCTGTCTTTCTAGAACACCATTCCCCCAGATCTGCACAGGGCTGGCTCCTTCATCTTATTTAGGTGCCTGCCCACATGTCACCTCCTGTTACATGACATAGTACCTGACGCATAATACGTGTTTTAAAATAAAATGTAATGGGGCACCTGGGTGGCTCCATCGGTGAAGCATCTGACCCTTGGTTTCAGCTCAGGTCACGATCTCACGGTTTTGGGGATCGAGTCCCGCGTCGGGCTCTGCACTGACAGCATGCAGCCTGCTTGGGATTCTCTCTCCCTCTCTTCCTCTGACCCTCCCCTGCATGCACTTTATCTGTCTCTCAAAATAAATAAATACAATTTAAAAAAATAATAAAATAACATGTTGAATACTGGTTGCATTGAATATTCTTTTCTTCCTTGAATATAGAAAACAGTATCTGATTCATATTCTTCAGTGCAGAAAAAAGCATTTAATGCACATGGCACATGTATGGCTAATAACCTTACTGCTAGCTAAATCTTGTCCTATGAGGGTTACAACAGCACCTTTGTCATGAGGCACAGGGCATTCGTGAAGAGGCAGCTTCCACTACAAAGACTCGGGAGAGCCATGGAATGTGTCACCGTGAAGGGAAACACGGGGCCGCTCCCTTGCACTGACATTGGCACTGATTACTCAGCTCACTGCAAGCCTGCCTGCTGGCCCCGATAAACCCTGTCACTAGACTGAAGTAGCAGGGACATTCCAGGATCCACCGCCTTTAAGATGCCATAAAAATTAATGATTTTTGAAGCTGAACTAGCACCTGGGAAGGCACAGGCACAACTGGTGACCCAGACCCCACAGTCTCAGGGGATTCAGAGGCTCAAAGTGGGTCCCTGTCACTGGGAGTCCTGCTCACTCTTACTCTAAGTGGGTATTTATAATTTTTTTAAATATTGTATTTATTTTTTGAGAGAGAGAGAGAGAGAGAGAAGGAAAGAGTGTGAACGGGGGAGGGGCAGAGAGAGAGGAGGACAGACAATCCAAAGTGGACCCTGTGCTGATAGGCTGATAGCAGCCAGCCCGATGCGAGGCTCGAACTCACGAACCGTGAGATCATGACCTGAGCCAGTCGGATGCTCAACTGACAGAGCCACCCAGGCTCCTCAAGTGGGTATTTATGACAAGTCAACTTCATGTTTTTAAAAGTAGAATTAATGAAATGACATTATTTAATTAAACATGCATACTCCACCCTCTTTCCACAAAAGACTTAAAGCAGCTCTTAAAGATACAGAATGTTCAATAAAAGTAGGCCAAAAGATCAAGGCCAGAGAAAATGAGGGCAGAAGCAGCCTGGGCAGCTGGTCCCCAGAATAGCGTCTCTCAAATGGGAGCTCCAGAAATGGCCCTGTCAGAGTGCCCTGTCCTGGCTGTGACAGAATGAGGGACCTTGGGATCTGGCCTGGCCTCATGACCATGACCATTCAGAGTGGGAAAGAGGCCAGGCCCCAGAAGGCCTGCAGGCTGCTGCAGTAAATGAAACACCATCGTTTGTAAACCTCTCAGTATGACCAGCTCAGTGCTTAGTCCGTCCCCTTAGTCAGACTTCATGAGGATGTAATAAGGGATGGACTATTGTCCCCATGTGCCAGGACAGAATACTGAGGCTCACAGAGGTGAAGTGATTTTCCCTACAACCAAAAGGTCACAAAGTCCTCAGAGGATTCCAGGGCAGAGGCTGAAATCAATTGAGGCACTTGATTAGCAATTATGACTTGTGATTCTCACCAAGGTCCTGAATTTACTCAGCAACGAACCTAGTCCAACACCTACTTTATGCCAGGCTCAGACTGGGCACCAATGATACAGGAAGGAGCAAGACCCAATGCCCTAAGGAGCCAGTGATGTGGGAAGGGCACAGATAATCATGCCGGAAGACAGGCTGGGAAGCATGTAGGTGCAAAGGGGAGGCCCTGCCCACTGCCAGGGGGCTATGCCCAATGGGCACCTTCTCCAGGAACAGCGAGGGTAGCCTCCAGAGCCTTGAGGTACTCAGGGACCCTGCAGCACTAGATGACTGGTCTGGGGACAGACTCCTGGTCTAAGCCAAGCCACTGAAATTCTCACATCTGGGAATGTGAAGCCCAGACAGAAAAAGAGGAGCAGAAGCCGGGAGTCATCAGGGCAGAAGCGTGGAACTGTCCACAAAGTCCCTGAGGCTGCCCTGAGGTTGCCCAACTCAGAGGTCTTTTCCTGTCCATTCCTGGGCAGTTCAAAGGGCAGATATCCAAAGTCTGTGCCAGTGGAGAAAAGCCCCTTCTCTGAGCTGTCCTCCCTGCACCTCACCCTATTCCTCCAGCCAATCCCCCAATCCAGAAACCAAAAGGTTAACACCCGGCACAGCAAGTGGCCTCTAAACTTGCCCTAGTCCTAAGGCCAGTTTAGGTCTGGTCATTAAATATTTTGCTTTGAGACCCTTCCTGTACATCCCTCTTCTCAGTTTGAGTGAGGCAGTGGCAGTGCCCAATACAACCAGAAACCCGTCCTCACACACCAGGAGAGGTTTCACAGAGGAGGCAGCTTCTCAGGGGAGCTCCTGAGGAGCTGTAGGAGTGGGTCACACAGGGACGGGGCAAGCAAGCTAAACAGCAGGTACACAGGCTTGCAGGGGTGGGGCGCCGGCAAAAGGTGCGTTGAGCAGTACAGAAGACCCCAGGGGAAGGGTTGGCACAGAAGGCTAGAGACTGGGGGAAGAAAGCCAGTGACTGCATGGCCTTCTGACAGGGCCCAGCCTCAACCCTGGGGCTCTACCAACTCACGGGACACTGGGACATGCACCCATGCTTGCTCAATACACAACAGACGACACAAGTGCCCAGGCTGTGAGCTTTGTGACCTCCAGCAGGAAAGGAGAAAGTGCATGGAAGCCTATAGTCATATGGTATTTCATGATGTGTTTACATCGAATGGTTCACTCCCTCTTCCCCATGATCTTGGACAGTGAGAAGCCTGGAGGCGCAAAGAGTTAACCTGAAACCCCTGGCTCCACAGCGCCATCCACCAGAAAGAACAGGCCTGGCTGCAGACAGGCAAACCCATGGTTCTGCCAGAGCAGCCCTGCCCGAGGCAGGCTGGCACCCAGAAGCATTCCATCCAAATAACGTCTTCCCCACTGGGCACTGCCCTCCATCTCCTCTGCTCGTTTAGTAAGTCTCAAGCCATGTGGTATGCCCCCAGACACATTTGCAGAGGCCCGGCTCGTCATTTCATTAAAAAAAATTTTTTTTTAATGTTTTATTTATTTTTGAGAGAGAGAGAGAGAGAGAGAGTGAAAGCAGGGGAAGGGCGGGGGGGGGGGGGGGAGGGGGACAAAAGACCCAAAGCAGGATCCGTGCTGACAGCAGTAAGCCTGATGTGGGGTTCGAACTCATGAGCCATGAGATTATGACCTGAGCTGAAGTCGGACACGCAACTGACTGAGCCACCCAGGTGCCTCTCATCATTTCATTTTAGAGCTCTGCCATTTTCTTTTTTTTAACATTTAAACATTTTTTAAAAATGTTTTATTTACTTTTGAGAGACAGAGAGACCGAGCACGAGTGGGGGAGGGCAGGGAAACAGAGAGAGGGAGACACAGAATCCAAAGCAGGCTCCAGGCTCTGAGCTTCAGCACAGAGCCCGATGCGGGGCTCGAACTCAGGATGTGTGAGATTGTGACCTGAGCCAAAGTCAGATGCTTAACTGACTGAGCCACCCAGGCGCTCCTAGAGCTGTGCTATTTTTATACTCAAAATTTCCACTCTCTGTTGAATTATTTTTTACCCTAAGGGTTCTCAATCAAGAACGTGCTGTCTCTATTCCCACGAACAATTAAAAGGTTGAAGTATATCTTACATTTATATGGCTCTGCAGCTGGTAATGCACATTCCCCTCTGTTATTTCACTTCATTCCTCACCCAGACCCTGCACGGTCAGCACGGTCATTCTCATTGCAGAGACGGGAGGGGGAGGCTCAGAGACTAAGGGACTTACCTGTTGCCCCCAAAGAGAACAGCTGAGCCTGAGGACATCCAGCCCAGTGTTCATTGCACTGTGTCCCAGCTTTTCCTCAAACTGAAGAGCACAGGTGAGGAGAGCAGACCTCACACAGGCCTGGACCCAAATCTCAACTTATCTGCTGTGTGTGGCCTTACACAGGTGTCCTTGCTTCTCTGGGCCTCCTCCTTCGCAACTCTGAAATGGCAATTAACACTCAGGATTGTTCTAAAGATCAGGCTCCCGGCGAATGGTCTGTGCTCAGCGAGTGTAGGTTACTCCTGGCCTGTGTCATTCTCCAGTCAGCACTGTGACTGAGACGGAGGGAACAGATTCTTGAAAATCACTTTTAGAAAAAGTGCAATTTACCTGTTAGCCAGCAGAGTGCAGTCAATTTCTGGTCGCTTCGTTTTGGGAATGACATACAGCGGGTACCTGTCCCCGTGTCGAATGAACACATGCACGGAGACCAGCTTAAAATGATGTGGGGCGTGACCTGTGGGAGAGGAGCATGTGTCCTGGTTAACACGCAGGAAGCGTGGATCCTTTCCACTCTGCAGAAGTGGGGAGGGATGACCATGGTAAGAGGGTGCCATGCTGGGGGGTGGGGGTGGCTCACAAGGCAGGCGGAGGAACATGACAGGGCTAGTTATACATGTCTCAGACCTCCAGAAGTAACGGGGAGCCTCTGGGGGTGTGGCCGGGGGCTGGAGACCAGTGAAATGGGGGCATGTCGATTCGTGGGGCCTCCCTCACATCCACAGACTAGGGGGAGGCCCACAGAAGTACTGGAAACGATGACTTCTGCTTTAAACCTCCACGAAACAAATCAGGGCACAAACTGCGAAAAATATTCAACATCATTCTTTGATACACTTTCAAAAAAGCAAAACTCAACACAGAAATCATAGTTTCCTGCACGTTTTCTACAATACACCAACAGAGCATCCTGTGGATTTCCTAAGCCCTGAGAGAGCTTACTGGAAAAGAGGGGAGTGGGGGGGGGGGTGATGCCCTAGAGCCCGCCAAGCCCACCTTTCCATCTCTGGTGTCTCACCGAAAACCGTGATGGCAAACATTTGCAGAGGGCTTATCCTGAGCCACGTGCTGTTCAAAACAGTTACTTCAGGCCTCGGGCAGCCCTGTGAGTAGGTACTGCTGGTTAGCCCCATTCAGCAGAGGAGGAAGCTAACTTGGGAACTCATTCAAGGGCACGACCTAGTGGCAACCGCAGGATTTGAGTCCAGGCCGCCTGGCTCCGTACCATGGCGCCATGCTGCTTGAAGAACTAGTTCCCAGAGGGGTGCTGGGTACCAAGTTAGGCGGCACAGGCAGGCCTACCTTCCATGCTGCGCTCAGCCACACTGGGGATGTTGCAGTACAAAAGAGCTTCGTAAATGGGGTCCATCACGGGAGGCTCAGTCACTGGGTCAGGCATGATTCTCTTTCGACTCTTGCTACTCACTCCATTCTTAGCTGTGGAGACCGGGGTCAGGTGGACTGCAAGGAAGGCAAGGCAGGTCATGGCACGTGCAGTCACAGGAGGGACCAGGCCGGCTGGAGGGGCCCAGGGTGTGGCTAGATTCTCACTGAGCGACTATTCTCTCCCACAGCATTAGGGTGGACTTTAGTCCAGCAAGAAGTCAGCTTCTCATCAGGAAATGTGCCCTGCCTCTTTCTTAATGCCATTATCTTTTTCTGACCAATAATTACCTGTGCAACCACGGGTGGGCCACCCCAGAGAAAGGGGCCTCACTCACGGTGGTAAAGGAAGAACTTCATGCAAACTGATTGCTTCATTCCTAACACCCTCTGAATTCTAGGAAATACGAGGGAGGAAAACCATCACCTATGGAGTGCCTACAAAGTGCGAGATGTGTTGTCTGACAGATCTCATTGATATCACCTGCTTTGCACTTCGGGGTTCCCAAGAGCCTGATCCAGACATCACTCATTAATCCTCACAAGTCCACTTTATAGAGAAGAGAGCCTAGAGCCCAGGGGGAGACTGAGGCAGCTGCCCAAGGCGTATGTGGTGGATGGAACCGCATCTCAAGCTCACTCCTCTGCCTCCAGGCCAGGTTCTCCCTACCAGTCTTCTGTAGATCATACGTGGGTCCTGCAGTCTGTCCTGCTAGCATCCCCCTTTCTGTTGATGAACCGCTCCTTCCTCTCCTGGTTGTGGCTGAACTGTCAATCACAGTGTCTCTGACCCTTGGCTGGGGTGGACGTGTGACTGAGTCAACGAGGACAGTGATGGGGCAATTCGTCTCCTTTTCCTTGGCAGAGGTGCTGTGTAAACACTAGAAAAGGGTCTCTTTTGTATGATGATCTCTAAGAATGGAAACCTGGGCCTGCCCAGCCACCTATCCATCCTCAGACAGCCTCTGCTTGCTGTAGAAGCTAATGATACTAAGTACAGACAAGCAGACCAACAAATGCAGAGACTGAGAGAGAGAGAGAGAGAGGAGAGGGAGGAAGGGAGGGAGACCTGAGGATATCCATCCTTTGAGACCCTGGGTGATGTGGGTGAAGGCAGAACCTCTCTTAGAGGTCCCAGTTATATATACACCTTACATAACCCTTCTTGCTTAAGCTATTTTGAGTTGGGTTTTCGATACTTTCAATCAAATGAGTCCTGATTAATAGACTTTTATGAATTACTTATAAGCGGCTTAAGCCCATCTTCTGGGTCAATGGTCTCCAACCTTTCCATGTATGGGGAACCTCTCTGCAGCATCACAGATTTTCTGGAACTCTCTATACAATGATAGTGGCATTTTTAGCATCCACCCACTGAGAAAATGCACAGAAATAGGTGTGCCCACGCACCATTTCTAACAGGTTTATTAATCACCATAATATACATACATACATTTGAACAATAGCTAAAACAGGACCCAATCACCCATCTAAATCCATTTAAATTCCCTAATTTACTCTACAAATTCTTTTTCTTTTTAATATTTATTTTTGAGAGAGAGAGAGAGAGGGTGGGAGGGAGGGGGAGAAGAAGGGAGAGGGGGAGGGAGAGGGGCAGAGAGAGGAAGAGACACAGAATCTGAGGCAGGCTCCAGGCTTTGAGCTGTCAGCACAGAGCCTGATGTGGGGCTCAAACTCATGAACTGCAAGATCATGAGCTGAGCTGAAGTCGGATGCGTAAAGGACTGAGCCACCCAGGAGCCCCTACAAATTCTTCTAAATAAATACTTTAGACTTCCCTTTGGCAAACAGATGTTATAAACAAAAGGAAAGGAACATATATGCAACATGCCTAACAGACAAATTATTAATATCCAAAATGCATACGAGCTCCTGCAACCATAAAACCAGCAAGGGATATAAGCGGGCCAAGTATAGAAAAATAAATACCAATGGCAATAAGCATATGAAAAGATGTTCAATATTATTCATACTTAAATACAAAATAAAACAACAGGATGTGACACCCTGCCAACAGACTAGAATATCACGTTTTAATAATCCTGTCAGTACCCGCACGGGTGTGAAACTGCCTTCCACGTGCTGCAGGTGGCAGTGGAAACTGGAACCTTTGGAAGAATTTGGCAGCATTCACCAGAATGTTCTATGTGCTTTATTCCTGATCCCATTATTCTACATCTTGGAAGCTACTCAACAGAGGTATCAATTTGAATCACAAACAGGTATGGCCACGGAAATTCACCACAGTGCTGTTTGTAATAACAAAAAAGGGAAATCAACTAAGTATCTATCATGAACAGAACAGAATGCTGCATCCATATTGGGGAATATTCTGCCATGACTAAACCGAATGGAAAAGAATCAAAGGTAAATGAAGTGAAGTGAATAAACCAAGTCACTAGATAAGAAAAAAAAAACTATAAATGTATGAATCTACAAGCATATTATGTAAGTGCATAAAAAATGTCTATAAGGACATCCTGACAACGCAGCAGTGGTTTCTTCCGGGGAACAGGGGTATGGGGTGTGAAGAAGTATTTTTACTTGTTTTTCCATAAATTTCCATATTGTTTTATGTATTTCGCACATACATACTTACAGTAAGCATATGTTATACATATCCGATATGTATAGACATATATGTATCCTGCTATAATGTCTTGATATACTATTAGCAGAACAGTATCAGTATACTTATTAGCATATTTTCATTCATTACTTGTATTACTTGTACTAAAACAACAATCACAGAGCTACAGAATTGGCTCTTCCCCAATTCAAAATTAGCTCTTTGGTCCTACAGCAACGTTCTTCCCCACACCTGGAAGGGGCCAGAACTGCTAACACACAGCTTGGGTGTCTGGAGGTAATTTACTCTGGGGGAATTTGTGCCAGAGCAAGCGAATGAGAAAAGTATATGTCTGAGGGCAGCATCTTAATGACCCAGCAATTCTGGCCGTGTGGCAGCCCTCAATCCTTAACTCCGATCTTTTACGGAACGGTGCCAGATTCTGGCTTCTTAACCCTGCCTGTGGGCACACTCCCTTGGAGTCTGGGTCAGAGACAGGTGAAGCTAAGGACACATGATGGTAGAAGTGACACAGAGACTGGGGGCCATTGGTCCCTGGGCATCCCAGAGTCCCCACAGTTTGCTACTTTATCTGTAAGCACATGGGGTAAGGCCTATGGGGGCTACCACTTGGGAACTGCTATATACTGAATGTCTGTGTCCCCTTAAAATTTGCATGTTGAAATCCTAACCCGCAGTGTGATGATATCTAGAGGTGAGGCCTTTGGGAGATGATTAGGTCAAATGGGATTAGCATCCTTATAAATGAGACCTCAAAGAGTAACCCCGACCCTGCCCTTCTACCGTATGAGATTGCAGAGAAAAGATGCCTTCTAAGAGGCGGGTCTTGACAGACGCCGAATCTGCTGGTGCTTTGGTCTTGGACTTCCCAGTCTCCAGAACTGAAAGTAATACATTTCTGTTGTTTAAAAGCTACCCCGTTTGTGGTATTTTTACTAAGCAGCCCATGGAATAAGAAGGAACCATAGTAGCTGGGTTCAAATGACCCATTCATAACCCTGGGAAGCAGTGGTTTGAAAGACTGGGTAAAAATCACAGACCTTCCATCCAGAAAGACTGTATCTGATGCTTCTTCCTCTGACATCTGGGCCTGTCAACCTCACTCACTAGCTTCTGATAGCACCCTGTGCTGTTTACACCTTCCTGAATCATCAGAATGCAGGGCCAGGCCACATGGGGCCCTTTGACGGGTCCTCCACACACTAGACATGTTGGGGAGGTTCTGATGCACAGAAGCCTGGGGTGAGACATCCCCCCCAGATCCACCCTCCTGCATACTCGCCCCTAACTTGGTTCTCACTGTCCTGAACTGCTCAGAGCTGTCCCCACTACCACAGGTGTTTCTCAACCACACTCCCCCCTTTACATCTAATTACCCTCATCTCACCTCTGCTCCCCAAATCTGGCCAACTCCATAATGATCCCAGGGTCACCCCTCCAGGAATCCCACCCCGACATCCCTCTTCATGGGCCCACCTGGTTCTTGCTGCCATCTTGGCTCACACCACAGTACCCATAAGCAGGGCTGTCCACAGTTTGTCAACCTGCCACCCCAAACATCTTGAGGGTTAAAGCTATGTCTTTTTCCTATTTATAAGACTGCCCATCGGACCAGCACAGGGCAGGCCCTCCATAAATGCTTGCTGAGCTGGAGGACTGCTCTGAGCCAGGGACTGTGCTCTCTGCTTTTGATGAAGTGTCTCACTGGGCAGAGAAAAGAGATATTAAGGGCCCAGGGTCAGGATCAGATCATTACTTACCAGCACATGACCCTAGGCTGTAAGCCCCTGTCTGGCCTTGGGCCTCAGGCCGCTTAAGTTACTTTGACAACTTCAGTGATCCACAGGATCAGCAGGTAGTCTCACAGACAGATGTCTGCTGCCAGCTCATTACCTGGGAGTCACTCTGACTTACATACGGACAGGCTAGTGTCCTTCCTTGAGGACACCAAGCCAATGCCCAAGGTCTCTAGCTCATCTCCCCATATGAGGACTCTGGCCCAGGGCAGAGAATAAAAATCTACCTGTACACTTGGCCTTTTCCCACAAGGTATGTAAGCCCTTTACAGGTGCTTCAAATCTGACTTGACTGAGTACTGTGCCTCCCCTCCGCACCTGTGTTCCTGAGCCAGCTCACCTCCTGTCCCTCCCTTCTGTGGAGTGGCACCTCCCCCCATGCCAACCCTGTGGCCTGATAGGGGACTGTCATGCTGCTCCTCCAGGGCTCCGCCCTTGCCAAGCTGACTGGGGTCCAGGGATAGGGACCTGAGTCTAGCCAACTGTGCCAATAAGGGCCCTTTCCAGGAAAGAAAGGCTTCCTCACATGATAGGAGCAGTTTCACAAGGACTCAGGTGGCCTCCTGCCATCCCTACCCTAGGCCCTGGGCTGCAAGATGTCCCCTACTGTCCCTGTGCTTGTGTCATTTATTTGTCAGCTCTTCCTCTTGTTACACGGGCACCTGGAAGGTCCAAGGCCCAGGTGTCACAGACCCAGAGGCATCCGCGTGGACCGAAGCACAGCAGGGCTGAAGTGCTGGCTCACCTCTCCACCAGTGGTTCAGCTGCCTGAGTTACACCATGGACTGCGGCGGCAGAGAACCTCATCGGGCCAAAAGAGTGGCCCCTCCATCTCCTTTTTACCCTCCTAGCTCCAGGGCCTGCCTCACCATCAGCCCTGGGCTGGTCATCTCCCTAGGGGACTGCAGTCACCTCTTTCGTGGGGCTCCTCCTTTCCAGGGCCACTGAAGTCTGTCCTCAGTCACCCCTGCTGCCCATGGTTCTGACTACAGACAGGTGG